>NW_026614635.1:0-152763 GCF_030052815.1 Hevea brasiliensis
GTTAGCTGCAATGTTATCGTCAATGCGACAATATCATGCAGATCAAGTTGATCCAGATCAAGAGGAGCATATTAGTATTTTCCACATAATTATATTTCTTAATATTTATTCCTTAAATGCTATAACAATGTAATGACAATAATAACATTTAATGTGAAATGGAATATTTTTATTGATTATAGAGCAACACTAATTATGAAACAACATTTAATGATAATGATTATTTCCAATGCAACATATTTCCAGTTATCAAAATCGAACCAGTTTAATCCAGTGGATTTAACTAGAAATCGAATCGGTTGATTTTAGATCAAATCAACGCCTTTACTTAAAAAAGAATAAAAGCATAAATTTGGTGAAGAGAGGAATTGAAAACACTCTCAATATATATAAAATTCTCTTAACATTTAACCTATATCATATTTTTGTTAATTATGTATTGTGACATACAATTTTAATATATCAAAATCTAAAATTTCAATTTAAAATTTTAGAATGCTTTTAATATTATTATATGTTAAAATTTAGTTCAAAATTATATTTAATAGTTTTATAAACTATTTATAAAATATGTTAAACATCTTTAATCAATTGCTCTATATATATATATATATATATATATATATATATATATATATATATATATATATATATATATATATATATATATACTTACTTACTTGGTGCATATTACAATTAAATATATATATACACTTACTTGGTGCATATTACAATTAAATGTGCTATGCATACTTTAACTCCATATAATTAGTATGTAGCACTATATATAATATATTCTAGACTTTCATCAATCAATTGCTCCTTATAATTCAATTAATTAGTATTTAAATCAATTATTAAACATATTGCAATTAATTTTTCTGTGCATACCTTATGTAATTAGTATATTACACAATAATATGTGCAATATGTACTAGATTTTTCATCAATTTGCTCCTTATAATAATTAATACTTAAATTAATTATGAAATGTATTATAATTAAACATGTTATGCATATCTTAGCTCCATATATTTTGTATATAGTATTATAATATATGCTACATCTTTCATCAATTACTTGTTATAAATTATTAGTACTTGTTGTGAAAAGCACACCCACACAAATTAAAGAATACAAAATTTTACGTGGTTCAGCGTAAGCTTACTCCGCCGAATAAATTCACTATCAAGGAAAATAATTACAACCACTAATTATTTTCCTCATCTTACAAGTCACTCAAACAAAACTTACAGAATTCGACCCACCTCTTCACTTCATGAGCTCTCTATAATATAGTATAATGGCTAACAACTATTTATATATATAGGCCATTAAAATTCAGTCCTTTTGTAATTCTAATTATTAAATTTTATAATTTAAATTCTATAAACTTCTTATTTGATCTAATCTCTTAATTCCAATTTAACATAGATTCTAACAATCTTCACCTCCAAGTCAAATTGAATTAATCTTCATAATTTCTGCAAAAGTTAATTTTCTCTTAGATACTTCCTTGCACTCTTGATTGTTGATATCGCCTATTGCCTCAACTTGCATTTTTTCAATCAATGTGCTTCCTTCCATTGGTAGATATTCTTTGCATCGATTTGCTCACCCTTTATGATCACAAAGGCGCCTAGGCTAACTCTAATGACTTCATCATGAATTGAACATCCATAACCCAAAGAATCTAACTCACCCAAGAAAATTAAGTTCTTTTCGATTTTAGGAACATACCTCACTTCATCAAACAATTTCACATGATCACCATATAACTTAATCTTCACTCTTCCAACACATTTGACCTCCATCTTGTTCCCATTGACTACCTTCACTTTTTCTCCTTTCTTTTCTTTAATCACATCAAACCACTCTTTCTTCGAGCAAATATAGAATGGGTAAATACAATTCATTAACTCCTCATCTTGTAATAAATCTTTTGCCTTTTTCTTATCATCGTTCACATTTAAACATTCACCGTCAATACCATTATCAATTACAATTGCAGCAATTCCTTCTTTTTTCTTTCTGCAAAGACTTTGGCCGTGGGTTCCAGTCCTTTAACTCGGCAGAGGCCCCGGAAGGCTATTAGAGTCCGCCAGGAGTTCGGATGCACTTGGGCTACCGAGACATGGTGGAATTTTAGGACAGCCTTGTAAAATTCATCCAAGGGAAAACGGAGCCCGGCCTTCAGTTGCTCTTCATACACCATGATGAGATCGCCCTCATCAAAGAAATGGTCGGCCCGATGATCGCCATGGCATTTGATCAGTTCAAAGGAGTCGATCCGCAGATTGTACTCCTGGCTTATAGATTGGAGATCGGTTTCTCTCAAGACTGAAGGCAACTCATCGATTGGCAAGTTGTCTCTTCTCAAAGATGCCCCTCGCCTCGGTCTGGCACCCGAACTAGTTACCGGGATGAGGGCTCTGCTGGCTTGACCACCCGATCTAATCACGTCACCCTCTTCCGAGGTCCACGAAACGTGGACAGAAGACGGACTCGCAGCTCTCTGACCCTCGGCGCCGCTCATTTTCAAAAGAAACCAAAGAAGTTTAACTAAGAAAAGATCAAAACCCTTACCGGAATGTGATCGGTGTCGGAAAAACTTGAAGAAACGAGAGAATTTTGGAATCGCTCGCAAAGTGCTGAAAATGACATAAGGGAGCAACTGACTGACCCTTCCCCTATTTATACCCGTCTGAGCATTCAATGCTCACAGTGTCCCAAGCGACGCATCGGTTAGCGGAATCCGCCCGCTTTCCTGACACGTCGCAGGAAGATTCCAGAAACACCATAAATAAAATAAAAGGAGATCGGCTGGCTCAGGTCGTCAGATTAAGGCCGATGTTCAGAGTCACAGATCGGCTAAGGATGATTTAGTTAGGAACCAGATCGGATACGCACATCAGAGATCGAAAAATAACCAATGCAATAATTAAATGATAACCGTCAAATAAAATTTCATTTCATTTCCAAAAGGTCAGATTACATCATTTGGGCGATCTCAAGAGATCGGATTACATCATTAAGAACCTTTAAAGGTCAGATTACATCATTTGGGCGATCTCTAAAGATCGGCACTACATCCTACCTAGTAAGGACCTATGTCAAAGCCTAGTCTTGTGGCTAAATCAAAAGATGTGTTTGATTAGAAAGCCAGCCATAGGCATTGGATAGATGTGCAGCTCAGATGGAGTGACTATGATTCTCATGATGGTGAGTGGAGTCATCGTCGATGTCATAGACCAGAACCGAGCTACAGTCGGGACGCCCGATGTGGTGAGGAGCTAAATGAACTTCAAAAGGCGGTCACTGATATTAAGAGGGAAATTAGCAGTCCTCTCACCCGAAATCTATTCACCGATTATATCGGTAGACCGACTCGAGATCGACACAATCGATATTTTCGATCTTGATCGGTAAATTTGTCCTATTCTCTCACTGTCATTAGATGTGATTATCATGATTCTCCGATCACCAGGACCATAAATTTTCAGTCGAGGAGCAAAGAGAACAGTCGAAAAAAGATCAAAAGCGGTCACCATGGCCAGATTTGTTATCGGAGAAACTAGAACAGGAGAAGTGAAAAATGGAAAGAGGAGAAATGAAATGTGGGAGAGATTCCCCGCTGAGGCATATATATAGGGGGCCTGAGCATTTATTACATATGGAAACCGAAGCCGATGCATCGGTAACCGAAGAATTAAATGCTTTGACTGAGGCAGCTCGGATAGAGGGGAAGGTTCTAGAATGGGAGAGATCGGGAGAGGGGCCCGATATGAGAGATCGGCAAAGGGTCATAATAGATCTGAAGAAATAAGAGATCGAAAAGCACGAAGAGGATGAGATAACTTCTAATAACTCTCTACATAATCAGAGCCGAGGTAGTTAAAGCGTTGCAGGCAGGATCAAATCTTCACCGCACGCCTCACAATCTCAAAGTAAGCATTAGTCCCGGAACCATCAGCCTTCAACGTAACAATATTTATGATCTCAAAAGTCAGTTTGATAACCTTGACCTCACACAGGTAAGTGTCTAGACTGTCACTTTTTCGAATGCTCTCGTTTTACGTTCTCTACTTTTATTCTCAAAATTCTTATTAAGTTCAGTTATACTAAAAATCTCCATGTGGATCCTTCAGGCCAATAATTACTCTCTTGAGTTTACTTTTTCTATTCTCCAGTTCACATTATTTATTTGTTCTTATTTTTTATTTCCTTCGAATATAGGTGTTCTGGTTACAAGTAGCTTCTAGGTAATTTAGCAAAGTGTTGGTAACAATATCCTAATGTGATAGTGTCTTTCGGAAATAAGTAAAATAATCAAAGAATGAATAGGGAATCAGGATAAAAGTCATGAGGTCGGGCTATTAAGCAAGTCTAGGAAATAGCATAACAGAGCAGGAACCAAAATAAGGTTGGACCTCATATTAGTAACCGAGAGAGATCAGATGTAGCTAGCCAAAGAGTTCGGACAAGGTAGTCATATACGAGATTAGTGAAAGACTCGGTCTTAAACCGAACACTTTAAGAGATTGGGGGAGAGTTCTTACCTGATCCTCATTCAAATAAAAAAACACGGAGATTGGAGGAGAGTTCTTATCCGAGATCCTTCATTAAAACCTTAAACCAAATACTTTAAGAGGTCGGGGGAGAGTTCTTACCCGATCCTCATTCAAACAAAAACGCGGAGATCGGAGGAGAGTTCTTATCCGAGATCCTTCATTAAAACTTCAAGCCGAATACTCTAAGAGGTTGGGAGAGAGTTCTTACCTGATCCTCATTCAAATAAAAACGCGGAGATCGGAGGAGAGTTCTTATCCGAGATCCTTCATCAAATTTTAAACCAAACACCCTAAGAGATCGGGGGAGAGTTCTTACCTGATTCTCGCTTAAATTAAAACAGGGAGATCGGAGGAGAGTTCTTATCCGAAATCTCCCACTCAAAACTCTTAATAAAATATATCTAGAGATCGGGAGAAGTTCCCTGTCCGAGCTCTCTTAACAAAATTCAAACTAAATGACATGACCCCAATACACAAGACAAATTCACTCAAACACTTATTCACTAAAGGGCCATCTCACGAACTTGTGTTCCTGGGCAACCCAAGATAAGTGAAATATCAAATATCCCTTTATTTTGCACAAAGGATTAACATTATCACTATCCCAATCCCCTAATTACCCCCCTTTTAATTTATAAAAGAGTATAACATTAAATCTGTTTACCTTCACTGAGGGACGAGGCAGGGTGCCTAACACCTTCCTCGCCCGTGTATGGACCCCGAACCTAGAATCTCTGTTTTCGAAGTGGTTTCTTTTAAATTTATTTTCACGAATGGTTTTCTTTAATTTTCCTCAAAATTAAAGTGGCAACTCCTCACTCTTTCCCACTTCAGTGAAGAGCTTTCGTCCAGGCGACCGCAAAATACCTTGCGACAAAGGGTATAATATTTATTATTTGAGTATAATTTTAATGTAAAACTTTGAAATTGTGAATCATATTCACAAACACAGTAAAATGTAATTAGATTACGCTTAAAGCTACACCACATGTAAATGTAATTGTATTGCTATTGCGTCTAATCCATTTCTTCACTTGTAATTCTTGTATATATCAACTGAGATATTTATCTCTCTCTTCATATATAGACTTTATGGTATAAAATTCAAATTAAATTCTATTTATTTAAAATATAATATATATAAAAATTTATAAATATTATTATAAAAATATATATTTTATATTTAATTAATTATTTATATAAACTGGTTTAAGTGACAGATATATAACATAAAAAAATCTGAACTCGACTCGAATACTCAGTATGATTGGTGATACTAATAGAAAATTAAATGAAAAAAGATGATGAAATTTAAATTTTAAGAAGTGAATAGCTTAAATGGGTTATAAGGTTAAGAAAATGGTTTAAATGGCTCACAGGTCATTTAAATGACTAATAAAATTAAAAGTGTAAAAGAAATTAAAAATTTAATACACTTTTAATTAAAATTATTTTTTAACCTGTTTAATCTGGCTCATTGTAAATATTAATAATCAAATAATCATTTGAAATGAATTAAGGTAATTTATAATCGATTTGACATTGAAAATAATAATCAGATTGGGTACCCTGATATTCGCCAATACTGCCGTCCTAGCTACTAGCTACTCTGGGTAGAATTCGATTCAAATCAAAAAGTCGAACTGAATCGAGTCAATTCAGTTTAATCAGTTCGATTTTAAAATTCAATCGGTTCAGTTCAGTTTTACATTATAAAAATTTCGGTTCGATTCGATTTTGAAGAGAAAAAGATCAATTAAATCGAACCGAACCGAATAGTAATTTATATATTCAAATTGAATTAAATCGAACCAAATTGATTTTTGAATTAATTTATTTTTATGAGAAATTTATGAATTATATTTAATTATATATATATTAATTGTTTAATTTCATTAATTAATAGGTATTAGGTTCAAACTAAAGTCAAAATTAGACCAAATAACTTGAAAATCAAATCTAAATTAAAAAATCAATAAAAAATCAAACCGATTGATTTAAACCGAACCAAATCAAAATAGAGCGATTCAGTTCAATTTTTTTCATCAATTTTAATTCAATTTGATTTTTAAAATTTAAAATTTAATTTTTATAATTTAATTTAATTCGATTCGGTTCGATTCAAATCGAATACCGACCCTAGTCCTAGCTACAAGTTAGAATGGCACAAAAGTCAAAGCACATTAAAATTGCAGAAAGCATGTTCGAAGAAATTCCGGGCATATCAAATGGCCTTTAGCGCACAAAAATCAATTTTTAAATTTAATTTTTGTTAACAAAATAAAATATATATAATTAAATAACATATATAATTATTTAAATTTTATATTTAAATAAAAAATATGTTATTAATAAAATAAAATTTGACCACATAATTATTTAAATTAAAAATATAAATAAGGATATTTTAATTATTTAATTTTTAATTAAATAAAATTTGATTGAAGTAACCATTTTGTTGACAATTAAAAGTAAAGGGACTGATCTTATTTTTATATATTTA
The DNA here is from genome assembly GCF_030052815.1 of Hevea brasiliensis. Taxonomy (NCBI): domain Eukaryota; kingdom Viridiplantae; phylum Streptophyta; class Magnoliopsida; order Malpighiales; family Euphorbiaceae; genus Hevea; species Hevea brasiliensis. The sequence goes on from NW_026614635.1 coordinate 7,075, forward strand.
AAAGGCTAATTTGTAATTTATTTTATAATTGAGGTTTAAAATTATATATTATAATTTTAAAAATTATTAAATTAAAATTAATTAATAATATTATATTATATTATATTATTATTTTAGTTTGGCCGTTAAAAAATGTGAATCACATCACTCCCCTGTTCTAGCTAATAATATCATGCACCTACTTTTTATCATCTCATCAAAAGAAATTATAAAATAAAACAACGATTTTATGATAAGCCAACAGAGTGTGAAGAAGTACATATAAATGGTTTTCATAAAATAATAATTTTTTAATAAGAAATTTAAAAAAAAAAATTAATTATTCAGCAATTTTTAATATTTGTTTATGTTTAATTGAGTTGCTGTAAACTATCTTATTGTAATGGCCACATAAAACACCTTGTTCAGTGGTGACCATACACACTACGTATTCTATATACAAACAAATTTTTTGATTGTAAGTATCCAAACACAATTCTATCGTCCTAAGAACACTATGGAAGGCCTTAGACCAATTCAGGTATCAAAGAAAGAGAGCGAGGATGGCCAACCCTTGAGTCCAATGGCTCGCATCTTTCATCAACCTTGCTCCGATGTCTACATCATCATCATCATCATGGGGTTTAACACCCCAATCAACCCTCTTGTTTTTAAAGCCAGTTTGCGCCATTCGTTACTTAAGCATCCTCGTTTCTCTAGTTAGCAGGTATACTATATATATTTTTCGCATATAATTAATATAAAAAATTCTTAAATATTTAATAATTATGGAAACTTTTTTTTTTTTTTTGGTTTCAAATCTGGGACCTAAGGAGTACGTAAATTTTGGGCTACATTGCTGATGTGCAGGTTGTGGAAAGTGGTGGGAAATACTTACTTATTTGCATCTTGAATGTAAAATAGGACGAATTTAGGTAAACATATATTTAATTTTATCAAGCATTAATTATAAATAGCTAATTAATTTATTATATCTATTAAAATTATAGTTATCAATCAAATCATACTTACTACTCTTTATTGAAATACTTACTTATTTACGTCTTGAATGTAAAATAGGACGAATTTAGGTAATAATATATTTAATTTTATCAAGCATTAATTATAAATAGCTAACTAATTTATTATATCTATTAAAATTATAGTTATCAATCAAATCATACTTACCACTTTTTATTGAAATACTTACTTATTTGCGTCTTGAATGTAAAATAAAATGAATTGAGGTAAAAATATATTTAATTTTATCAAACATTAATTATAAATAGTTAACTAATTTATTATATCTATTAAAATTATAATTATCAATCAAATCATACTTACCACTCTTTATTGAAATTTCTCTTAATTATCATAATTAATAATCATCAATTACTTTTCATTTAAAGCTTTGATCACATAAGAGTCCTTTTTATGGTACTTTATCATAAATTAAAATTATTTTTTTTATTAAATGGTTTTACTTGTATGCTGGTCACATCTTAAATTTGGATTTTAATACTAGTTATTATAAAATCACCTACACAAAATTAAAAAATACAATACTTTAAAATGATTCTGTGTAATGTAATTCATAATAAATATACCAATGAGAAAAATATAATAATAAACACTAATTATTTTTTTACAAATAAAAAAAAAGAGAGTAAGTTATACAGTCCCTTCACATAATGCGCCACATGCCCGTGTACTACACTGCACACAAATAATTTCAATAATTTAGGTGGCTTAATTGTAGGCTGGTCACCAACCCTCTTCAATTTTGCCCATAAGCATTCAATTCTCTAAATGGCCTTTTTCCTGATCTCTAACTTAATGGTCACACACGCTTCCTCTTCAATAATGCCCACTCAAGTTGGCAACATAATAAAATTGAAAATATAATTAAAGATATTTTAATTATTTAATTTATAATTAATAGTAAATTAGAACAAATTTGAATGAAATAACCATTTTGATGATGTAATTAAATTTGAGAAATTGACTTATTTCAAATTAAAAATAAAGAGAATGATCTGTTTTTGACATATCTTAAATTATCCATAACTTATTAGACTATAATTAAGGTTTAAACTTATAATTTCACAATATTATTAAATCAAAGTTTACAAATAAATTATATTGTATTATTTTTTAGTTGGACATTTTCATCCTTTTATTCAGTGGGCACTTAACACAATTTGTACCATACATAATCCTTCATTTGTATCCTATGTATACAAATTTTAATGGCAAGTCCAAACACAATTCTACCCTCCAAAGAACACTATGGAATCAAAGGAAGGTAGCAAGGACGGCCAACCCTTGAGTCCAATGGCTCGTATGTTTCATCAACCTTACTCCAATGTCGTCGTCGTCGTCGTCGTCGTCGTCATGATGATGGGGATTCACATCCCAATCAACCCTCTTGTTTTTAAAGACAGCATGCTCCAAGCATCCCCGTTTCTCTAATTTGCAGAGTTAAACTAGAACTTAACAGGTATACTATTAAATGAATATTATAAAATTAATAATAATAATAATAATAATAATATAAAAAAATTAATAATTCAAGTTAACATATTAATTTATTAAATTATTGAGATCATTAATTATTTAAATTATAAATGGATAAAATTAAAAGTTTTCAATTTTCTTTATAATAGTTATATATAGAATATTAATTTTTAATTATTTAAATTAATATAAATAATTTAAATAATAGAAAAAGTTTTATTTTATAAATAAAATGAAAGTAAAATATTAAAGATAAGCAGTAATTGATCGGTAATGCAACACTATTAAAGAACAACATTAATTTTAATATTAGAAAAGAAATAAAATAAGGTAACAAAAATAATTAATAAAAGTCAAGCGCATTAAAATTACAGATAAGCATATTAAAAGAAATTACATGCAAATTAAATGGCCTTTAGAGCACAAAAATCAAATTTTAAATTTAATTTTTGTTAACAAAATAAAAAATATATATAATTATATATTAAATAACATATAATTATTTAAATTTTATATTTAAATAAAAAATAATTTATTAATAAAAAAAAATTTGACCACCATAATTATTTTAAATTGAATATATAATTAAAGATATTTTAATTATTTAATTTATAATTAATAAAAATTAAATAAAATTTGATTGAAGTAATCAATTTGTTGACAATTAAAAGTAAAGGGACTGATCTTAATTTGTAATTTATTTTATAATTGAGATTCAAATTTATATATTATAATTTTAAAAATTATTAAATTAAAATTAATTTATAATATGATATTATTATTTTAGTTGACCGCTAAAAAATGTGAATCACGTTACTCCCCTGTGCTAGCTAATATCATCCACCTACTTTTTGAATATCTTATCAAAAGAAATTATAAAATAAATCAATTTCTTAATAATGAATTTAAAAAAATAATTATTCAGCAATTTTTAATATTTGTTTATGTTTAATTGAGTTGCTCTAAACTATTTTATAGGAATCATAGCTTCACCATATAAAACACCTTGTTAGGTGGTGACCATGCACACATCGTATTCTATATATATAAACAAATTTTTTTATTATAAGTATTCAAACACAATTCTATCCTCCTGAGAACACTATGGAAAGCCTTGGACCAATTCGGGTGTCAAAGAAAGATAGCGAGGACGGCCAACCCTTGAGTCCAATGGCTCGCTTCTTTCATCAACCTTACTGTGATGTCTACACCATCACCATCATGGGGTTTAACACCCCAATCAACCCTCTTGTTTTTAAAGCCAGTTTGCGCCATTCGTTACTTAAGCATCCTCGTTTCTCTTGTTTACCGGTATAATCTATATATTTTCTCACATATAATTAATATAAAAAAATTCTTAAATATTTGATAATTATGGAAACTCATTTTTTTTTCTTTTTTTGAATTCTGGGACCGGAGTATGTAAATTTTGGGCATTCTCTTTTTTTTAAGCATTCTCTTTTTTTTTTCTTTGTTGATGTGCAGGTTGTGGAAAAAGGTGGGGAAATGAGATGGGTCAAAACAGAGGTGAACTTGGATAACCATGTAAGAGTTCCAGTGCTTGATCCAAACATGGAGTCTCCTGATAAGTTTGTGGAAGATTACGCTTCCAATCTTAGCAAAACCACAATTACCAAGTCTATACCTTTGTGGGATGTTCATCTTCTCAACGTTAAAACCTCTGAAGCTGAATCTACTGTCATTTTTCGCATCCACCATTCCCTTGGCGATGGCATTTCCCTCATGTCTCTTTTACTTTCTTGCTCTCGCAAAGCATCTGATCCTGAGGCACTTCCAACCATCCCAACAATAAAAAGAAGGAATCCTAGTAACTCTGGAGGGTTAACGTCTTGGCAATTTTTGCTCAAGTTATGGTGGTTGGTGTTGCTGTGTTGGAATACTATTGTTGATGTACTGATACTTCTGGGGACAATTTTCTTCTTGGAGGATACTAAAACGCCTCTTAAAGGTACATTGCCCCTCGGACTTGCTCAAAGAAGGTTTGTTCATAGAACAATCATTTTGGATGACGTAAAGCTTGTGAAGAATGCCATGGGCACAGTAAGTCGCAAAACACAAAACTTTAACCACTTTGGCACACAGCAAACTCATTATTCTTTTGGTCATTTTTGTCTTTACAGACAATCAATGATGTGATGGTAGCAATCACACAAGCTGGTTTGTCTAGCTATCTTAACAGGAAGTATGGTAAGTATATATCTCCCTGCGTACAGGGATAGCAGTGGATTTTGATCACTAGGTGTATTATTAATTCCTGTATGGCAGGCGATGATAAGACATATAACAAAGGAGCAGAAGAGAATAATAACAATCTTCCCAACAACATTCGTCTTAGAGCAGCTCTTGCGGTGAACATTAGACCATCTGCAGGCATCCAAGTGAGTGTTGTTATAAGATCAAATGGATTTTTTTTTGTAGGCTCGATTTATTATAAATCAAAATATAATAAGTATAAAAAAGATTTATTTATTAAATATACGAATCACACATATTTATGTCTTAAATCTAAAATAAGGCAAATTTAGATAAAAATATATTTAATTTTATCAAGCATTAATTATAAATAGCTAACTAATTTATTATATCTATTAAAATTGTGAAATTAAATTGAAAACAGGCTTTTGATTATATGATGAGAAAGGACAGTAAAGCAAGGTGGGGTAGCCACGTCGGATGTGTTCTATTTCCCTTCACCATAGCATTACGTGAAGATCCATTAGATTATATACGTGTTGCTAAAGTTACTGGAGACAGAAAAAAATCTACTCTTGAAGCTAAATTCACTTATTCCGTGGTCAAGTTTTCTCCCAAATGTTTCACTAATAAGGTAAATTTGTCACTTAGAAATATTTTAATTTCTTTTTAACAAAAAATTGGTTCATATTAATATTTTGGTGGAATTTTTCATTGGAGTTAAATAATTTTCTTGAAATATAAAAAAATTACATAATCTAAATTTGACAAATTGAAATTATATATATATAAAATAACATTAAGTGGCAATTTTAATGATTATTATTACAATTTATATTAATTAATTAATCCATCTAAGAGTTAACACTGTACCTTGTTTTATAATTTTATTAGTTATTAATTGAGAAATTGATTTTAAAAAAACTATTTTGTTTTATTTTATTTGATTTTAATCGATTATGAACAGATATCGAGCTTTCCAAATCGAATCACTTTGTGGTTCTCAAATGTACCAGGTCCAGAAGAAGAAATATCTTACTTTGGCCATCCTGTAGCCTTCATAGCACTCACTGTTTATGGACAACCTAATGTAAGCACCATTATCTTCTTTTTTTAATTAAGAAAATCTAAGTTTGATCTTCATGATGAAAATTATTATTATTATTATTGTCGTCATCGTGGTGTTACAGGCATTAGTGATTCATGTAGTGAGTTATGCGAGCAAGATGAAAATCACCTTATCAGTCGACAAGAATATAATTCCAGATCCATATCAACTCTGCGATGATCTTCAAAATTCTCTTGACCTCATGAAGAATGCTGTCATAACTAACCAAAGGACAGATCCAAAATTATACACCACTGGTTAGTGGTAATGTTTTATAGCTAAATAATTAAATATGGAAGCAAAAAATTGTGTACCCTCTTGATCATCCACAATAATTTCCAGCAGCAAATTTCATTTTGCATTGGATGGGGAATCCAATGAAGAAGTTAAGGGCTGCAATGTTATTGTCAATATTCATTGCATTTGATTCACCAAATCCATCAGGAGTGGGTTTCATTTTCTTGATTTATCAACTAGTTGCTGCTTTTACTGCTTTCTCTGCAACATCTGTGTCTATTCCGCTTTCCTTAAGCATTCTGCTTCCTAGGTCAACATTTTTTGCTGCATTTCCACAGATGCATTAATTAAATTTGAATCCTTTGTTAGACCATAGAAAAAACGTGAATCCCCTCATTTTGATAAGAATGGTTTAGAGAAAATGGATTGATTTTCAAAGCTAACTTATAGAAAGATAATTACTTAAGTCTTTATATTTAGCGCTCTTACTTTATATTCAGTCAATGTAAAACAATAAATGGTGTACCTTTGACTAAATTAAAAAGACAAATTTAATTTGACTTATAAAAGTTAATTATGATTAGAAGTGTACATTATTTGGTTATAATTGAAAAATTAAATTAAATTAATAAAATTTAATTATTTTAATAACATAGCATTTAATTTTTATTTTGATTCGAATAATGATTTTTAAATTTTTGGTTATCTCTAATTTGATATCAATAATAACCAAACTAACAAAATATTTTATTATTTAATATATAAATTATAATTTTATTGATATCATATTATTAATAATTATTATTTTATTAAAAATATAGTATATTTATTATTTATATAAATAAAATATAATTATAAATATATTTTATAAACATTTTATTCATTAATAATATAAATTGTATTAAGGTAATTTTTTCAATGATAATCGACTAAATATTTCTAATTTTGATTATATTTAATTTTTCTTTATTTAAATTTATTGTTATTTTAAAATGATAAAGAAATTTTAATTAGGTGAAATTCATACTCTCTTAATCGTGTTACATATATATATATAGATGGAGTCTATTGCATTAAAGCCCAAATGGCAAAGTGCAGCCGATAAAAGGGCCTAAGGCCTGATTACAAAAAAAGCCCAACCCATAGCAAACTCCCTTAGAGCTATATATATATATATATATATTGAGAGTCTATTGCATTAAAGCCCAAATGGCAAAGTGCAGCCAATAAAAGGGCCTAAGGCCTGATTACAAATAAAACCCAATCCATAGCAAACTCCCTTAGAGCTTAGAACCCAATCCAGTCAAACTCTAAACTTGAAACCTAGGGACCCAAAACTTGAAGCCCCACCCTTTGTAATGCCACCACCAATGGGATTAGGGGTCGCTACGGTTCAGGAACCGCTGATTCAGATTCAATAAAATTATGAACCTGAACCAAACCATCATGGGACGGTTTGGAAGATGGTTCCTGAACCGCCGGTTCTGGTTCGAGCTCCGGTTTAAAATAGTTTAAAATACGGTTCAAAAAATGACAGTTCAAAACGGTTTGAATAACGGTTTAGAAGCGATTTTAGAGCGGTTTAAAAGCGACTTAAAGCAAAAAATTAGAGAAAAATTTTATTGATTTAAAATTTAAGTTATATTTGTAAAAATATTTTAATTTTTCTTAGAAATCTTTTAATCAAAATAAAATAAGAATAAAAAGAATAAAATTAACTTCTTTTTAAGAAAAAATTAATAAGCAAAGATTTGAACTTATTAAAAACTAGAGATGAAATTAATTTTAAAAAAAATTAGAAAAAGGTGCATGAACTTAATTTTGCCTATGTATCCCTTTAGGATTTAGAGGAATCAAAATTTTCAGTTATAAGTTGATAGAAGGCAGATTGAGGTGATTTGGTAATGTGAAGCATAGACATAAGAAAACTCTAGTTAGACATGTAGAGCACATTGGGTTAGAGAATAGAAAGAAAAGAATAGGTAGATCTAAACTAACTTAAAGAAGAATAGTATAACATGACCTAAAAGTATTACACATTTCCGAGGATTTAACCCAAAATCGTTTAGAGTGGAAAAAGAGAATCCATATAGCCAACCCTAATAAATTTTTGGGATAAAAGCTTAGTTGAATTGAGTTGAGTTGAGTATTACTTGTCCTTTTTTAAAAAATTATATGATAATTGATAATTAAAAAAATATAAAAGAAAAAAAATCAAAATAGAGGGTATTGAAAATTTTATTGAATATATAAAATAATAACAGAGTAATTGATATAGCATTAAAAATTTTAGTAAGCATATAAAATAATAAAGTAAGAGAATTATGAAAGTATTGAGAATTAAAAGGAGTGTAGAAAATAATTATTTAGAAAATTTGAGAGAAATTAAAAGAGTATTGAGAATTAAAGAGAGTGTAGAGAATAATTGTGTAGAGAATTAATTAATTAATTAATTATATATATATAAATGAATTAGGAGTAGAGTGAGGTATTTATTGAATTTTTTTGTATTTAAATCACTAGTTTGGTCTGGTTTAGAACTGTCTGTTCAATCCGATTCGGAACCGCCGGTTCACAGTTTCTAAAAAATATGAACCTGAACCAAACCTTAGAATGACAGTTTTGGTCCGGTTCGAAACCGGTTCCGGTTTTGATCGATTTCGGTCCGATTTTCACCGAATTGGGTTTCAATTTGAAACCGAACCGTGGCCACCCCTAAATGGGATCGATTAGAAGGGATGGCCGAAGACCAGAGGAAGAGTTTCTTCTGTCTAAGCCTTGCTAACTCTTGCATGACCTCCCAAGGACATGAAAGAAACCCATTAACTAAAGAAAGAGCATCTTTGCCAGCATAACCACCAAGCTCAAAACCAACCTCAACCAATGAGGGAGGATGGCAAAGGCCATGGCATTCTAGCCATGAAAAAATAGCAATAAACTTTTCAAATGCCAACTCTAGATCCTTGAGTTGCCTTCCTTGGAACCCACTCCTGTGTCAAATGTTTACTCTTGCCACTGGCACTGAACACAATTGGCATCAAGGAGAACAAAACCATGTCATACATGAATCATTCAACCAACAATCGTACTGCATGACAAATAAAAACCCTTTCTAATTACACATCCTGCAAGTCAAAACCAAGCTCAAAACTAATTACAGCATCACCCAATGATGAGTGGAAACCCATACCTTGGGGAGGAGAAAGAAGCCTTTCCCTGCCCAAAGGGCAAGGGACGGCTCAAACACAACCAAGGACAACTATGGTCAAATAATCCAAGAAGACAAAACTGAGAGAGAGAAACCTTCTCCCCTATCTATCTCTAGCTTAATCGTGATATCATCTTATTATAATAGAAAAATTAAGAAAAATATTTTCAAAGTATTATTTGTCTTATTATGTCAGCTTAACTTTAGGATTATGGATTTTGAATAATGGGTCATGGGTTGATACACTCATTTTATATATTTTAGAGTAATTTTGTATCCATTTTGTCCTTATAATTTAGTAATTTTATCCTTTTAGTCTTTATTTTAGTTAAATTGTTGGTTTTAGTTAATTTATATTTGACTTTTGGAAATTTGATATTTTTAATAGTTTTTAAAGTGATTTGAAGGTCAAGGATGCAATGGGAGGTGATTTAAAGTGGTTTAGAAGCTTAAAAATGGAAAGAAGTTGAAGAAATTGTATTTTGAGAAGTGGAATTACCAAAATTTGCTTGAGGTATGACATGGGATATGCTGAATCTAGCGTAGGGCATCTTGTAGAATATATAATTCAACACAGGGCATGTTGCAAGTCATGCATAGAAAGAAAGAAAAATTTTGTTGCCGAAATTCACATTAGACTTGGCTTACCCAGTGTCTTTGGGTAATACAGCTCTTGAAGGTCTTCTTTCGATCTAACATGGCAGCATATCAAAATACACTGAAATCGACACTAGTTATATTGATCGACACAAAAACAAGTTGAGCTGGAATTTTTTTTATACCACTACTTTTGCATCTATCCTTTGCTTTTCCCTTTTAACCTATTCTAGAGTAAACTTGTTGACATACATATATATGTGTATATCATTTTCTCATCTTATCAAAAAAGAAGTAAATAGGAAAAAGAGTAATAAAGAGAATAAAAAAATAGACTAAGGAGAAGAAATGATGGCATTTTTGCTAGAGAACTGCCGCTAAGTGATATTTAGCAGCAGTTTTTTAGAGTTTTGGACTCTCATTCACTTGGATTTTTCTACTTTTAGTCTATTTTTATGTTTCCTTTGTTAGTTTTATCATTATCTCTTATAAATACAACTATGAGTGAATAGTTTTCTTGAAATTTCAAAGTTGGAGGCAACATTTTGAATCTATTTATGGATTTGGTCTGGATTTTATCCATATTAATAATATATGTGAGTTTTGATTCAAATTTTGTATGCTTTATTGACATACCTAGTATTGGTATCTATTGGGTATTATTTTTAATCTTTGATTGAAAGATCGAGAGGTGAAAATTATTGATAGATAATCGAGATTTTGAACTTAATCACATAGTTTTAGAGATAAACTAGGGATTAAGAGGATTTATTGGTTGATAAAAAAGATTAATGGATTTCAGGTAAATCAAATATTATACGAGAGTAGGATTTGGTTTTTCTTAAAATACTCTTCAATTTGCTTGAGAGGGAGGTTAAAGGACCCTAGAATCAACTACCTTCAAATCATGTATTTTCTTAAAATTGGATGAACCAAGCCGAATCACATTTAGTTTAAAGCATAAACCCCAGCTTTGAAATTGCTTTTACCATTAATTAATATTTGTTCTAGCATATTTTCATTTCTAGCGTAGTTTAATTTTATTTTCTTTAATTTCATTTAGAATTACAGCATTTTATTTACCTTAATTCTCATATAAATATTCATTATTCTAAATAATCAAAATAATCATATATAGTTTGGTACTTAAACACAATTTTTCGTACGAATGATACTCATTCATTATTTTATTACTTGATACGACTCATACACTTATGGATGACACATATCATGGGTTAAGGAGCAGGGTTATGGGCCAAACTCTCCAATGATGTTTTTTATATAGACATAATTTAATTTAAAATTTAAATCAATAATTACTTTGGCTTAAGTCCAAATTCAAATATAGGGTAAACATAAATTTGAACAATAAGCATATAATGTTTGTATATCTTTGAGAAAAGTGTATTATCTACTTTTCTTCTTTAAAAATCATTTTCTAAAAAAATTTTACTAAGGCTCTCAGACCAAGCTATAAGGGCTTTTAACTCTTAAAAATAAATAAAATATTGAATTATAATTTGTCATTAATATAAATTTAGCCAAAGCCGTGTAACAATTCTATGCAACTTATTTGCAACATTTTGGCAATTATTTATTGCATCTATAACAAATTGATAAGTTGTGTTTTTACCAAATGGTTTGAGAATTTTCTATAACGAAGATGATAAACCCATAGTGAAATTTCTTGAATTATTCAGCAAAAAATAACTTATTAATCTGCTCTAAAATACAACAGATACTTATTTGGATATTACAAATAGGATTGCTAATGAGAATTCATACACTAGAAGATTTTTGTACACAACCTCAGTCCTTCAAGTAGATGGGGGATGTGAGGAGGATGTTAGTCATAGGATTAAAGCCGGATGGTTGAAGTGGAGACGTGCCACAAGAGTTTTACGTGATTGCAAGATTCCCAATAAGTTGAAAGAAAAATGTTACCTTACAGCCATACGACTGGCTATGTTATATGGTAGTGAGTGTTGAGCACTGAAAAAGTCGTGTGCGTCTAAGACAAGAGTTGCAGAGATGAGAATGTTAGGGTGAATGAGTGACTGTACTAGACTAGATAAAGTCCGTAATGAGAGTATTAGAGAAAAGGTAAGAGTGGTGTCAATTAAAAATAAGTTGAGAGAAGGGAGATTGAGGTGGTTTGGTCATGTGAAACGTAGACATACGGAGGCTTCAGTTAGACAAGTAGAGTACATTAGGTTAGAGGATAGAAAGAAAAAAATGAATAGACCTAAATTGACTTAGAGGAGAATAGTATAACATGACCTAGAAGCATTACACATTTCTGAGGATTTAACCTCAAATCGATTAAAGTAAAGAAAGCGAATCCATATAGCCGACTCCAAATTTTTGTGATAAAGGCTTAATTGAGTTGAACTATTTTATAAATTAAAATAATTTATTTATTTCCAAAATAGTAAAATGACTTTTTTGATCTAATTTTAAAATATAAAGAACTTATTTAATCTTTTTAAAAAATTAATAACCTTAATTAAATCTCATAACACTTTAAAAATTTATATGACCACTAATTTACACTTTAAGAGCCAAAATAGCCATGTTGCTTTTTTTTTTTTTAATTTGACCAATTAAAAGTATAAAAGATGGAGAGTAAATTTAGTGGGAACAATAAAGTTACTCCATGGAAATCTGGGACTCGAGCTCTGAAAACATCCCTTTGCAGAATAGATAGAGTAATACATAGAGGCAAAGCCGCGTCCATTAACTCCCCCCCAAATCCACAAGTGTGGAATATTTATTTCGTATATTGGGTGACTTTTTTAAAGGTATGACAGAACCAAATAAAGAAATAGAAATTACTTTATTATCATTTTAAAGTGCAAACATTACAAAGCTGATTACACATACCCAACATGACCCGAACAATATATATAGCTTCTTTGATCCTTATACCCTTCTGGCATATACACACCAAAAACAAGTTCATACACAAGGAAATCTAAAATAATCACGTTACTTACAGAGCAAAGCAAGATGAACGTTATATCTCAAACATGTTCACGTAATGTTTCCTCATTATACCAACTCCACAACAATTTTTTTTTTTACCTCAAAGTCATCACAGGCCATGAATTCAACCCAGCAGCAGGCAACAAAGGCCGTACAATAGGCACCCGTCTCACTACGGAAAATGCTTCATTAAGTCGTGCAGCCCGACTCGTGAACTGAGACACCTTCTGCAAACAAACAAAAAAAAAAAAAAAATGAAAATCAACACCTATATGGAACTCAGATATAAAATCAAAGCTGAAAATAAATGTCATCAGTCAACTCTAGTAAAATTTTGTTTCCTGAATTCCCACAGAAACACTAGTTAAGCAACAGAGAGAACAAATGAATAATTAAGAAACTGTATGCTATAATTTAAAACAAAACAAACATCATCTTCTCAGGATTACACTCATGATTTAATCAAAACCTAGTTCTAGTTGAGAAGGAAGCACAACTGAATAATTATTATGGCCCACAATAAGTCTTGAGACCTATCTTAAGCATCTTGAATAAAAGACTAGTACAATGTGCAAACAATGCAGGCACTTAGAAGGCATATGTGAATTTCACACGGGTGTCAAGCACACAAATGTGTTAGGCCACACAAGGCATTTGGTGCTTATGATTAGGGATGACAACGGATAGAGTACTAGGAAAAATCACCCTATTGAATTTGAACTCGATTAATATTATCAAAACTCGAACCCGTCTTAAACCCGATTAAAATTTATTTTCAACTATTCGAATCTAACCCAAACCCGATTATTATTATCGAGAAAAAACCCGAACCCATTTAATTTTATATATTTTAATTAATACTTTGCATAAAAAATTATTTTAATTAATAATTTATTATTTAAAAATTTAATAATTTCATAAAATATTTAAATTCCATTTTATATAAAATAAAATATATAAAAATTTATAAATATTATTATGAAAATATATATTTTATATTTAATTAAATATTTATATAAACGAGTTCAGGTAACGGATACCCAACATGTAAAACTCGAACCCTGCCCAAACTCGTCACGGATATTATTTTTTAAACTCGAACCCATCTTAAACCCGATTATATAATACCCAAACCGTCCTATTAGGATTCGGTTGGATTGGGTACCCACAAAAACCCGATCCGTTGCCATCCCTACCTAGGACAGGAGCAAGCTGCCAACACACCTGAGTAATGCGAGGTGCACGTTTATCAAAATGTCAATGGAATACTTATAATGTTTCCATTTGTATGTATTATTAAAAAAATACAATAGCATCCACTACTACAATGATTACCACTAACTAATTCAACACAAGTCATGGTCACGCTAAAGTAAAAGAAAATATCAAACACCAAACCCAATTGAAGAAAAAAGATCACAATATCAAACCGATAACTCTACTCTCTATGCTATTCCTAGAAGTAGGAAAGGAAAAAAGAAAAAAAAGAAAGTGTTACTCTCATCATAATTGACTAGAGATAAATTCTTCCCTTAAATTTACAACCTCAATATCTTGTTCCTTCTCATTGGTCATCATTTCCTCATGCATAATTTCTAGCAGAGTTGACCTAAACCAAGGAGCACTCATGTTTGCTGGAAAGAGATTGGCAAGCATCAATTTAGGATTATGGCACCAAATCAAGAGATATTCAGCTTTTGAAATTGATGCAGTTGAAGTTACTTCAATGGTGTGTATGGTATCTTTTAATGCTTAAAACTAAAAATAATAAGGCATAAAGTAAAAATAATCCAATGGTATGAGTTTAACCACCCTGGGTTCAGCAATCTAGTTCATCCGTCCCAATTTGCGGCACGTTTGGGTCCCAATTTGTGGGACGTTTGGGTCCCAATTGGCTAGGGGATGCAACCTGGGGTCGCCATATGACCGATCCTATAGCTCAACTAAAATTGCTAGAAATTGCAGATAAAGGAGGCAGAATAACTTTCTCAAATCTACGCTTAGTGGGGTTAGGTAAGAGAGTTAACTGCTTATTTAATATCAAAAGCATAGCTGCTTTTAAAAAGAATTTTAATAATGTAATAACTAGTATTTAAAAAAGGTACAGTGATTATATATTTTAAATTATTCAAAATTATATTATTTTAACAATAATAATAATAATAATAACAATAACTTGTATTGTTAAATTTCAGCTAAAAGCCCATCATATTCAAACTATTAGTATGTTTTTAAATTTTATTGATAAAAGAAAAATTAATAGTATATTGAAGAAAAATAATAGATTTTTGAGACTTTCTTTGTACTAATATTAATCTTGTAAAATCTAAAATGTATACATGCTATATATATATATATATATATATATATATATATATATAAACCTACAAGGAAATTATTATTTGATTTGGTGTTTTAAGACTTGGGGATTATAATAGTTAACTGTAATTCACGAATCACATTCTAAATTGGCGCATCAATGAAGCCTACCCTTTGTGTACCCTATATCTAACCAAGTAGCGTACTGCGTACTTTATGCCCATACCTGTGCCACTATCCAAGACATACTGTATTCCAAATAACTGAATAAAACCATCAAATGAGTACAATAAAAAAGACATTCCTTATGCGCCTAAGATGTATGCCTAGGCACTCATAAAAGGCACCTAAGTGAATGCCTAGGCACAAAGCATTGGGAATGGTGCATGGCCTAAGCCACTTCAGGCACTTGGCCTAATGTCCGCATGCATCTGCAGCATAGGCACACTTTTGATGTTTATGACCTTTGAGCTGCATCATTTACAAAGATTGCAAGAACAAAACTGGAAATAATCTTTTAAATAAAAGCTTATGGTGTGCATGCAGCATACATTTAAAGACAACAAATCTTATACGTAATAAAGGATCTTACCATTACTTCCCTTCTAAAGGATAAAAATGGTTACAGAAACTGAAAAGACTAGCTTGAGAGGTTTCTAATAACATCCTCGTGTTCTGCTATGAGGACAACCTAATTATCAAATACTTCACTGTCCATTAGTAGCAAATGCAAAAACAAAATAAAAAAATAGTTTGAAATGAAACTCTCTGATGACTAGAACATACAATAGGTTGAAATGAATCTCACTAATGAGTAGAATATATAATCGAACACTTTAAACCCTGATGCATCATAGCTTAGGAAAAATTCACACTCACACAGAAACATAGAGTTTTAGTTTTAAGAGAAAATAATATGGAAAAATCTGAACTGAAATACATGAAAATAAGGGGTATTTATTCAGTTTTTTATGCTCCTAAACTAACTAGGAATATATACCTACTATTTATGAATTTTAGCTAAACTAAAATACAATAGGAAAATATAGATAAAATAGGAATTAATCTAACCCTAGATAGAATAGGAAAACAAATCAAGTCCCATTAAGAACAGGAAAGTATCTTAAACTAATTCTGCAGTCAAATTATGGCAAAACAAGAAGTCCTGCATGACTTAAGACTGCTGGAGACGAAATTAACCCAGGAAAAAAAAAAATGCATCCTCACACTGCTGGACAGAAGACCACATGCACTGCTCAGCACCTCCACCAGAGACCTCGTTTTTTTCTGTCCAGCTTGACCTCCAAGCAGTCCAATTTCGCTCCTTACTTTATCCCTACTTCCCTACTTCCTATTTGAGCAAGTTACTACATCAGATTTAGTTTCATATAGTTTTCTATATTAATTAGGATTTGTTTCAATTTCCTATCTCCATTAGGATTAGTTATTTTCCTATTTTATCTAGATTTCCTATTGTATTTTAGTTTATCTAAAATTCCTAAATAGTAGATTAATTTTCCTATTAGGTTTAGGAGATCAAACCCTATAAATAATCAAAAACCTATAAATGGCCCCATGTATTCTATGAATTTTCAGTTTTAGAGATTTTATTAATAAAATTCTGCAGAGTTTTCACTCAAATACCTTAGTGTATTGTGTGTGTGTTCTATTTGAGCTTCACGCTGCATCAAAACCAGCTTGACAATTAAAGAGATTCTCTAATTATAAGAGCAAGCACCTTGGCCACAAACTTAACTTGGTTTAATAAATAATGATTACCTTCCCTAGAAATGCATCAAATGATATTAACATCCTAGGTGTTAAGGAGACTGATAAATACGAAAAATCTTTGGGTTTGCCAACTGCTATCATGAGATCAGAAAAGTTCATTTCATTCAATTAAGAAAACTATATGGAAAAGAACTTCAAGAGTGGAAAGAAATTTTGTAGGAGTAAAGAGGTTCTCATTAAATCTATAACCCAAGCAATTCTTAGTTATGTGATGCCCACTTTTTACTGTTTCAAAGCCTTTGTGATAAAATTAAATCTGCAATATGGAGGTTTTGAAGGGGCCAGAAGGAGAATGAAAAGAAAATTCATTAGTTAAGATGGACTGAAAAGTGTCCATCCAAAGCAGATGAAGACTGGATTTCATATTCCCATCCCTTTAATTTGGCTCTTCTTGTAAGACGGCCCAGGAAAGTGGTCAAAAGTCCTGTCTTTGATTGCTGGGGTATGTTAAGCACACAATTACCACGGTGAAGATTCAAGATTCCCTT
The DNA here is from genome assembly GCF_030052815.1 of Hevea brasiliensis. Classification (NCBI taxonomy): domain Eukaryota; kingdom Viridiplantae; phylum Streptophyta; class Magnoliopsida; order Malpighiales; family Euphorbiaceae; genus Hevea; species Hevea brasiliensis. The sequence goes on from NW_026614635.1 coordinate 24,518, forward strand.
ACTGCTAATGTTGTGTTCAATCCAAGCCACATGTGGCGCAGTGTATGTTTAGCACAGGATTGAAGGTTGTTGAAGACAAGGAATATTAAAGTTTGGAATGACAAATGGATTCTCGTTCCATGCACATGTAGTAACAACCCCATGTCACATGTTCAAATGCTGTAGAATCTTACATAGCACTTAGCATTGGAACGCTAAGCTCATGAACCAAGTGTTTTTACAACTGGCTGTTGAGGGAACATTTAAGATTATTCTTAGCACTTTCAGACACCTACTGAAAATATGGCTTGGTGCCGTGCAAAGGATGTATTATCCTTGATTGCCATGGAAATGCATAATCCTTGATAATGATTTCTACCACCCCAGAAGAAATCGAACTGAATAGGAAAATACAATTGGGAATTACTTGGCCACCGAACAATTAAAATTATTTGTGCGTTGCCTAGCCCTTAATCTTGACTATCCTCTCATTATGTTCCTAACTTTATTAAAACTACAAAACTACAATCCACATACTTCTACAGATTCCTTGTTCCAAACCTCATAATTCTATGCAAGCAACTTTCCTTGCTTATAACTTGACAATCATTTCACCAATCTACATCTACTCTGCAATTTCTTATTTGGACAATTGTGGCTTGTTATATGCCAGAATAACCTGTAAACTTCATGTTATGGTAGTGGCACTACCATATTTCATTGTTATTTCATCAAGCAAAGGATCAGTTCCAAGGGGGGTACACCGGTACAGCCACTATTTTAGCTCCAAATGCCTAGGGTGAAAGAAGTATAGGAGCATAGGCTGAATCCAAGCTTCCCCAAAGTCCTTTGAAATGTAAAACACATGCAAAGAATAGGAATTCATATCATAACTCATAAAGACACGCAAATAATGAAAATCTTAGAAAGAATGTTATGCTCAATCATCAAATAGTAAGTTAAAATTAGTGCAAGAAAGACAATTTGGCCACAACAGAGAAATTATCCAATCTCTACGCTAAATCTATATTCTGAACTTCTTGCAGATCCTACTATGATAACTCATACTCACAGTTAGAACTTAACAAATCTAATCATATCGTCACCAATTTAAATTGCCATATTGAATAAAAACGACTGACCTTGTCATCCACAGTAACCTTAAGTGGCAAGCTCCTCATCTTGCGCTTCATCTTGTACAATCTCCGTCCCAAGATAACAAATCCCATTACAGCTGCAGCCATAGAGAAAGACCAAACAGGACTGATCCTGAAAACACAATATTTCAACAATTCAAAAGGTACCTTCCACCAAACTTTCTTCCTCGTCTCCTCATCACCTCCTGGTTTTCTTTCTCCAACTGAAACAACGCTCATATTTTCATCTTTGGGAGCATTTCCAAAGTTCGACTCACCCAAAACCTCAGAACCCTCATTCATCTCCCCAACATCAGCAAAACCCAGACTATCACCACTTGAATCAGACCAGAACGTGCCCAAATCCTTATCCTTACTACGGTTTTCTCCAAATTCTTCAAAACCTGCCAGGTTTTTCACATTCTCCTCAAAGCTGATTTCACTTTTACCCTCCAAATTACTGAAAGTACCCTCACGAGACAAGAATTTCCCTTCCTCACCATCTTTACCTTCAATTTCTCCAATCCCTTCAAAACCAACTTCAGTTTTCACGTTTTCCACAGAACCCAATTCTTTTTTCACATCGAAATCACTAAATTTCCGCTCAACAGACCGATCACTCCCCGAATCGGACCAGAATTCACCAAAATTCCTCCTCTGATTCCCAGTCTCCGACCCGGGATCAATCCAACTGGGATTATCAGACTCAACAGAACCCTCTTCACTGGCATCAACAACAGTTTTGGCATATCGTTTATCATTTTCAAGGGAGAAATAATCTAACCTGAGCACACCTTCAGAATCAGCTTCAATTTCATCAAAACTCCTGGAATTATTGGCGGAATTGGGGGAATTAATCGGGTCGACATCAGAGTTCACTAGGAGCTCCCAGTCTCGAAAATCAGCTGAAGCCTCTCCTTCCATGATTGCCTTGTATTGAAGGATCAGAAGAAGTGAAGAATCTACAGACCCTAAAAGGAAGAAAGATATTGGGAGAATAAGAGAAGCTAAGAGCAGACTTCAGAGCTTTGTTTTACTAGGTAACCTTACACAGCTACTTCATCCCCCACTTAATTATTTTAATTTTTTTTCTATATAATTTTCAATACCAATCATCACGTACAGTAGGGCTCACCTGCACTTTCAGATGAAATTAGATTTTATTGGCTAATGTTTAACCCAGCCAATGCAATTTGAAAACGTAGTAAACATTTGTGGATTCGAGTGTATTGGATTTTTTCCTTTTTTTTTCTTTTGCCCTTTCTAGAAGGGCAGAATAGAAGAGGGGAAGAGGACAAATTTGGCAAAGTATCTAGAAGTACAATGAGATTGTAATTAATTAGCAAATTAAAGTAGGTAAGGTCGGTGCTCCTTTTTAGGAATTTCCAAACCCAATTTACTGAAAATTAATTAATTAATTTCCTAAATAAAATATTAAACCATGTAACTACATATATTAATATTTTTAATAATAAGTTTCAACTTGAATTTAATTTTTTTGATAAAAAAAATTGAATTTAATTTTTCCACATCTTAAATAATTAATTAAAAAATTACTTGATTATTTTTAGCCACATAATATTTTTCATAAAAAGTTTATATTGTTTAGTAATTATTATTTTTTATATTAAATTTAATTTTTTATTTTTTAATTATCATTATTATTATTATCTTAATTTTTATTATTTAAATAATTATTTTTTATATTATTAAAATTCAAAATTTTTGTATTAAATTTATTATTTAAAAATTATTATATTACATTTTTAATGAGAGATAAAAAAATATAATATTTTTTTATTTAATATATATATCACACAAGTTTTTCTCAATGCTGCCATATAGGATTATGAAATTATTTCAAGTATCAATTTATTTATAAAATATAATTTATTTAACTTTATTAAATTTTTTTATTTTTATTAATATGTTATTCAATTATTTTAAATTATAATTAAGTTTTTAATTTCCAAATATGTATATGTAAATTACAATATATTAATATACATTTATTACATATATATATATATATATATATATATATATATATATATATATATATATATATTACTTTTGCACTATATTTTTACATTTTAAAATTATTACTATTGTTTTTAAGAACAATATTTACATTAGTAAATAAAGATAATATTTAAATATATTATATTTCTTTAATATATTAAAAAGATGTAACAAAATTTTCATATTTAAAATAATGAAAATAATCATATAATTGGGCTAATTTTAATTATTTATGTCTTTAATTAATATTCTTATTATATTATTATATTTTTATTATTTATATTATGAAATATTTATTAAAAGGTTTGAGAGATAAAAAGTTTAATCAATATAAAAAGTAATAAAAATAAAATATAAATAATTAATAAAAATTTAAGACACTATTATATTTTCATATATTAAAAAAAATATAGAAATTAAATTATTAGTAACTACTTGCATTAGAGTGGCTAATTCTCTAATAATAGCAATAACATATTAATGAGTATGGGCAATTCACTTTATAGGTGTTTAAAAATTCTTTTTTTTTTTTAATTTCTATTCTCACAAACTAAGAAATTTAATTCTCACCAACAAAGAAAATCACTGTTCCCTATATAATCTAAGGAATCAAAGCAATAAAGAGTAAGAATGGAAATGGTTATTTTATTAAAAGCTTGATCAATTTCACTCATGTACTTATTAGGGTGTTTTAATTTTTATATATTCATGTTATTAATTCAAATAAAATTTTAAAAAATATTTTATTTTTCAATATAATTAAAAATTAAAATTGTAATTATAATAATAATTCAAATATTAATTTTATATTTTTTATAATTAATTTAAAAATTAATACTAAATTAAAATTAAAACAATTATGGTAACAAAAAATATTAAAAAGTAATATTTTTATATTTCACATAATTAATTAAAAATACAAAATCAAAATTAAATTAAAAATTCAAAATCAAAATTAAAATGAAAAATAATTATAATTAAAAATATTATTTTTATATTTTCACATAAATAGTTATTATTAAAAATTATAATTAATTACACTCAATATGAATAAAAATAGTAAAAATATATTTGTTATATTTTCATGTGATTAATTAAAATTAAAAATTATAAATATAATTAATCTTAAATTAAAGTTCAACGATAAAAATATATTATTTTTATTTACTTATAATTAAGTAAAATTGAAAATTATAATTAAAATTATAATTAATTATAAATTATTATAACTAAAAATATATTATTTTATATTTTTTGTTTTTATTAAATTTAAAAATTATAATTATAATTAATTAAAATTTAAAAAATATATAAAAATATTATTTTTATATTCTCATATAATAATTAAAATTAAAGAATTAAAATATAAAAATAATAATAATAAGTTTAAGTTGATTTTCATTAAGTAAAAAATAGGTTTGACTCCATTTCTACAGCTTATATATGCAAACCAAGTACCTTGAAAAAGAATATAACTTCGATTCCTTAGTGAACCAAGTATAAAAGAAAATTCACCATTCCATTTCTAATTCCACTCAATTTCGATTTCAATGTTGATATTCTGATTCCAGTGTATGAAACCAATGGGCTTTAAGATAATAATGATGATTAAAAGAAAAATAAAAGAGAATTAAATTTAGTATAAAAAAAACAATAATTACTATGCAATATAACTATCTTAGGAAAACATAGTCACCCTAAGCCTGAGAAAATGAAAAAGAGGATTGTGATAGGTTGACATTAAATGCGAAAATCAAGCAATTCTCATGAGTATGGATCCTTTTTATATAAGCATAGGATGTGCTTATTTGCACTCATACATCAACACTCAGATGTAGTGTTAAATGAGCAAAGGTTTTAATATATCATTGTCTGGTGTTTTGGAGATAGGCAAGAGTTCTTACATATTGAATTAGTGTGAGTAAAGAAGTTAGCCCTACCACATCGACATCTGGATGTGATGCAAAACAGGTAAAGCTTCCTACATCTTGATGGACAAGTGCATGTAAAAATTCTAGTCCATAAGAGCAGGATTTGCTTAAGCAGTTCAAACATCAAATCATTGATGGGAAAGTCAATGGAGCTTGTGAATACTATGAAGCAAAGGAGTCTTGACATAGCTTGTATTCAAGAAACTAAGTGGACAAGTGAAAAGGCTAGAGAGATTGGTTACACCGGTTATTAGTTATGGTACTTCGAAATAGAAGAAATGAAATGGAGTATGTAACACCCCTCACTCATCTACAGAATAGTCGAGCAAGACGTGCTACACGACGTGCCGGAACACCTAGTCTGTGATTATTTCATTTCTTGAACTCAATTTGATTTTAAGAAGTCTTTTATGTAATATTCATATCATGCTTATTCTATTTTCATACTTTAATAAAATCAGTGTTTCAAGACTGGTAATAAAAATTTGACAAGGAGCCGTCTGTATTTTGGACAAACTGTCCTTCCAAACCTGTTGAAAACAGTTCAATATGTTAATATCAAAATCTTAGACATTTCAAAGTCTCTATTTCTCAGTAAAGTCAACAGACTTTTACAGTAATTAAACAGTTCCATAGTACAGTCTATAATAATTTAAATATATACAGAAAATCTCCATGTTATTTAATATGTACAAAATATTACAAACTTTAGAGCTTTCATAACATTACTAAATACAGGGCCGAATTTCAAATATACAACAAAAGTACAAAATACAAGATATCCTAAGTCCTACCATGTATGCAATGCAGTGCAGATGACTCTGGACTCCTGTGCATATCTGATGTCTCACCCGGTCGTAGGCCTGCTGGGCTCCCCAGCTGTGTCTCTAATACCTACGCGTTACAAAAGTAACGCGCTAAGCAATTTTGCTTAGTGGTGCCAAATATAAAGAAATATACGCTAAAATAAAGTAAATAAAGTGTTTACGAATTTTTGGTGGTGCTGTATGTCAGTAGACTGAATTTATGTATTTGAATTTTTAATAGTACTTGGATTATTGCCCGTGTAGCCTATATACTGACCAGACTGAATAAACGGATATACTAGCACTGGGTACCTAGTACCTCGAGCCGTCACACCATCGGTCACAAAGTGTCTCCCGGTGTGCAAATAGCATGGCTAAAAAGCCATATAGTCAATCTGGCGATAAGCAAAAAATAAATACACAATATGTATAGCCGTAGGCTATTAAAGTCACAGTGCGGCATAATAAGCCGTAAAAACACAGTATGGCATGAAGCCATTTACAGAACAGCTGTCAGAATCCTATTGGCATGCCAACCTATCCATACTAGTCAACTAGGCAAACTAGGGCACATTATAAATTAATTGTTTAATTCTTCAATCTTTGGAGTTTACTAACTATTATATAATTCACAAGTCAATGCATTTTTAGGTAATATGGATAAGTTGTTTCTAGCATCAATATGTCAAAATTTATATCTCAATATGCTGCCAATATAGTGCAATTTACCATTTTTACAAGTTGGCGTTCATTGCCAAAATGCTTCAAGCATCACTGTATGCAAAATATCAAATTCTCAATTTTTGTGTGCTAGATTGGTCTAGCTTAAAGTCCTATTTTCCTTGGTTTTTAGCTTCTGGTCAAAGAAGAAAAATTGTAGCTCTATGTCTTATTGCACGCGGGGCAAAATTTCAGGTCATTCCGAGTTGTGTAGACCAAGATATGGTCAATTTGCTAAAGCTGGACAGATTGCACTTTTGGTGCAAAATTTGGTAAATTTTTAGGTCACTTTTGGTTCGGCAGTTTTTGTACCTGAACTTGTGCAAGCCATTTGACTTGGTTCTGGCCATTTCTGGGCTTGGGTGTCTTCATAAGACTTGTAGATATAGGTCTTAACTATTCATGGTCAAAATTTCAGGTCAATTGGACCTGTTTTGAGTGAGTTATGGCCTAAACACTAACTGCTGCCCAAATGGTCAGTTTTTAGGCCTTAAATGCACTAATCCGGATTTGGTCACTTTTTAAGGTCAGTTTCTAGGCAGAATTTTGGCAACATTTCTACATGAAAGTTGGCCTATTTGGTGTCTAGTTTCACCCCATATTGGCTTCATACCAATTGGGTTCATAGTTTGGCACTTATGGCCTCATTTAGATGCTGCCTTCAATACACAACCTGCACAAAGCACATACACTCCCAATTTGATGTTCCTTCTCCTTCTCATTACTACAATATTCAATCAATAACACTTCTATACATATATTGTACACAATTTCAGCAATAATTTTGGGCAGAATGTTCAAGTACTCAATGCACACAATTCATCATTAAATTCAACATTCACTTCCACCAAAATTCAACATACTTCAATGTTAATATTACACATATACTTCAACATATTCATACTTCAATATCACTTACACTTGCTGCCCACAATTTAACATTAACATATATCATTAATAACCACATGTTCACACACAAATTCATGCTATTAGGGGCTGCCAAACATGGCAGTTTGCTCAAGGCATCAAGGTTCCATTTCACACCTTTAATCTAAACACTACATGCACATACTTATGCACAAACTTACTACAACTTTCATTTGAATTAATCAACCTTCATTTTCATTCACTAGAAGTAAAAATAACTCAAGCTTAACAAGGGTTCATGGCTGCCGAAAATGGACAAGTCCATTTCTCACTATTTCTTTCATTTCTCTTCACCAAAACACTCACCTCAACCTAAACCCAAGCTTTACTAAAGCAAGGGAGAGGTTTTGGACACTTACAACTTTTGATGCTTATGAAAACTTCACCAAATCTGGTTTTTCTTGTTGCCAATATCTTCCCCAAGGTGAATAGGCAAGCTTTAATGAAGGAAGCAAGTGAAAATGAGGGCTTGATGATGGAGAGAGAAAGCTTCATGCATGGCGGCCATGGAGGACTTTGAGAGGATCCATTCGGCAAGCTTCTCTCAAGGTTGAAGATGACCCAATTCTGCCCACTAAGGTTTATTTTATGTAGTTTATAATATAGTTAATGGAGCACTAATGATTTGTTTAATGTTTAATTATATTACGTTTCCCTTATTTACACATTTACCTCCTTTCTTTTACAATTTACATAATGTATCATAATTTAATTTTTCATATCATTTCTAAAGTGTAATATCATTTATTTTTAATGGACATTGAGGTCAAAAGGCAATACTAGGTGTCAAATGACCAAAATACCACACTTCGGGTTATATTCCCAATTTTTCGGTAACACTAATTTTTGTCTGTTTTTCGATTTTTCATTTTTCTTTGTACTAATTTATTAATTTTTTTTTTAATATTTCTAGTGTCAATTACATTTCAATAAACCTTTATTTATGTCTCAAAATTAGATTCAGAGGGTTCCTCGCGGTCCTGAGGTCGGCACCGGCCTTCCCAAAGTCACCCATCGGTGGTGCCACTGCTTAACTTAGTTTCATTTTCTCTCTTTCATTTTTGTTTGATTTTTCTTGTATTTTCTTTTTATTTATTTCATCATTATATGTCTGTTTACTATCACCGAATTGTAGTTCCAGACATCCTAACTTGCCTGGACTATTATTTGACTATTGGAACAACTGAACGTACAGAACACGTACAGTGGGGATGTTACAACTCTTCCCCTCTAAATAAAAATTTCGTCCTCGTAATTTAACTGATATGAAGAGCTGAGGGAACTGTTGTCTCATTATCTCCTCGCTCTCCCATGTTGCCTCTTCCGTGTTGTGGTGTCTCCATAGGATTTTCACTAGTGGAATTGTCTTATTTCTGAGCTCTTTTACCTCTCGTGCCAAGATTTTAATTGGTTCTTCTTCATATGTCAGGTCAGGTTGTACCACAATTTCTTCTGCTGAGATGACATGTGAAGAATCTGATATGTATCTTCTGAGCATCGAGACATGGAACACATTATGTATCTTGTCCAGCTTAGGTGGTAAGGCTAACCTGTAGGCTACTGGTCCCACACGTTCAATAACTTCATATGGGCCAATGAACCTAGGGCTTAATTTTCCCTTTTTCCCGAATCTCAACACTTTCTTCCACAGTGATACTTTAAGAAATACCTTCTCGCCAACTTCATATTCAATGTCCTTTCTTTTCAAGTCAGCATAAGATTTCTGTCGGTCTGAGGCAACTTTCAAATTGGCCTTTATCAATTTCACCTTTTCCTCTGTCTGTTTTATCAGGTCTGGCCCCACTAGCTTATCTTCACCCAATTCAGTCCAACATATAGGTGTTCTGCATTTTCTCCCAAACAGTGCTTCATAGGGTGCCATTTGTATGCTAGCTTGATAGCTATTATTATATGCAAATTCTGCCAGTGGAAGGTATCTGTCCCAACTTCCCTTAAACTCAATAACACAACTTCTCAGCATATCCTCGAGGACCTATCACATATATTCGGTTATTATTATCATTATCAGTTCAATTATTGTTTACAATAACTCAATGAGTTTCAAAATTTTCCTGGATTATTCTTTCCGACTGTCCACCCGTCTGAGGATGAAAAGCCGTACTAAAATGGAGTTGTGTGCCTAAGGATTCTTGTAATTTCTTCCAAAATCTAGATGTAAACCTCGGGTTTCTATCAGATATAATAGAAAGTGGAATTCCATGTAGTCTAACTATCTCACTGATGTACAATTCTGCTAGCTTTTCCAAAGGAGTAGTCTTCTAATCGCGTAAAATGTGCTGATTTGGTTAACCTATCCACAATCACCCATACTGCATCATGCTTCTTCTGAGTGAGAGGTAGACCACTTACAAAGTCCATAGTTACTCTGTCCCACTTCCATTCAGGTATGTTTATGGGCTGTAACAAACCTGATGGAACTTGATGTTCTGCTTTGACTTGCTGACATGTTAAGCATCTAGTTACATAGTCAACTATGTCCTTCTTCATACCTGGCCACCAGTATCGGAGTTTCAGGTCATGGTACATTTTTGTGCTTCCTGGGTGCATAGCATACACACTGTTATGTGCTTCTTTCAGAATACTGGTTTTCAATTATTTATCATCTGGAACACACACTCTTTCTTTATAGTACAGGCACCCATTTTCTTTCACTTCATATTCAGTTTCCTTCCCCTCAGTGATTTTGCCCATAACAGCCATTAATTTCCCATCATCTTACGCCCATCCTGTATTTGTTGTAACAGATTTGGCTTCACTTGCAACTCAGCCAAAATAACTCCATCATGAGTTAAGGATAGTTGGGCATTCAGAGATCTTAATGCTACAATAGATTTTCTGCTTAAAGCATCAGCGACTACATTTGCCTTCCCAAGGTGCTAGTCAATCACACAATCATAATCTTTCAGGAATTCAATCCATCGCCTCTATCTCAAATTAAGTTCCTTCTGGGTTGGTAGATACTTCAGACTCTTATGGTCTGTGTATATGTAGCATTTTTCTCCATACAAGTAATGCCTCCATATCTTCAATGTGAAGATAATTGCTGCTAACTCTAAATCATGGGTAGGGTAATTCTTTTCATGTGGCATTAACTTTCTGGAAGCATATGCGACCACTTTCCCTTCTTGCATGAGTACACACCCTAACCCATTGTGTGAGGCATCACTGTAGACTACAAAGTCTTTTCCAGACATTGGCTGTGTTAACACTGGTGCCTCTGTCAACATAGCCTTCAGCCTCTCAAAACTGGCTTGACACTTGTCATTTCAATCAAATTTCATATTCTTGTGTAGTAATTTGGTCATTGGAGCAGCTATCAGGGAAAATCCCTTTACAAATCTTCTATAATATCTAGCTAACCCCAAGAAACTTCTGATCTTAGTTGTATTTCTGGGAGGCTTCCATTCCATCACTGCTTCAATCTTCTTGGGATCCACTCTAATCCCTTCAGCTGATACTACATGTCCAAGGAATGCAATCTCATTCAACCAGAACTCACACTTGGACAATTTAGCATACAATTTCTTCTCTTTTAGAGTCTGCAGAACAATTCTCAAATGCTCATCATGTTCTGCTTTATCCTTGGAATACACCAGGATGTTATCAATGAAGACCACTATGAACCGATCTAAGTATGGATGGAAGATACGGTTCATAAGGTCCATGAATGCTGCTGGAGCGTTTGTTAACCCAAATGGCATCACCAGGAATTCATAATGCCCATACCGGGTTCTAAATGCAGTCTTAAGCACATCTGCATCCTTAACCCTTAGCTGATGATACCCTGATCTGATATCAATCTTAGAAAACACACCGGCTCCCTTCAATTGATCAAACAGATCATCAATTCTAGGCAATGGATACTTGTTCTTCACTGTTACTCTGTTTAACTGCTGGTAGTCAACACATAACCTCAGTGTCCCGTCTTTCTTCTTTACAAATAGTACCGGAGCTCCCCAAGGTGACACACTGGGGCGTATGAACCCCTTGTCTAGTAATTCTTGCAGCTAGATTTTTAACTCTTTCAATTCAGCAGGTGCCATCCTATACGGAGCAATTGAAATTGGAGCTGTACCTGACATAATCTCAATAGCAAATTCAACTTCCCTTTCTGGTGGCAAACTAGGCAATTCCTCAGGAAATACCTCAGAGAAATCCCTTACTGTGGGTATGTCAGACAAGTCAAGTTTACCCTACCTAGTGTCAACCACGTGTGCCAGATAGGCTTCACACCTTTTCTCAGCCATCTCCTTGCAACTGTAGCTGAGATGACATTGGACAAGAAATTTGTCCTTTCACCCACTACTATTATTTCTTCATTCTCATCAGTTTTCAGAGAGATTCTCTTCAATTTACAATCTACTATTGCCTGATGATGGGATAACCAATCTATTTTCAAAATCACATCAAACTCATGGAAAGGCAATTCGATTAAGTCTGCTGAGAACTCTTTCCCTTGAATCTTCAATGATAGCCCTTATACACCTTGTTTACTACCACACTGTGGCCTAGCGGATTTGTGACCAGGATGTCTTGGTCACTTTCCTCCACTGGTATTCCTTTTTCTATGGGTAGCTTGATACAAATATATGAATGAGTAGATCCAGGATCCACTAATGCATGCACAGAAGTATTATAAAGGAGGAACGTACCCTTGATAACATCTGGAGCATCCTGCTCCTCCTGTGCCCTTATAGCATAGGCTTTGGCTGGTTTTTCTCGCTCTCTCCACGCAGAAATGCAGAAATCTTGCCTCAGCTTTACCCGGCCTTTTACCCCTTGGAGTTGGAGGGGCAAGCCTATCAGTTGATACCGGAGTGGATGTAACAGTTCTGCGTGGACAATCTCGGACTAGGTGGTCTGTAGATCCACATCGCAAACAAGCACCTATCATCCTCCAACATTCACCCTTATGCCATTTTTGGCAATGTGGGCAAGCAACAGATATCTTTTGATGCTGGTCCTGCACTGTTCTGGAGAGCTAGCCATTGAAGGGGTGGACTGGCCTCTCCTTGGTGCAAATTGAGATTTGGGCCTCTATGACTGACCATGACTTGGTGCTCTACTAAAACTCTGAGTAGGCAAACCTCTGAATTTCTTATTAGGGGCAGAAGATGTAGGTCGACCACGACCTCTTTTTCTTTGTCTGTCCCTTCTGCTCGCTCATTCATTCTAACTTTTGAAACCTTCAAGACTTCCACTAACTTGGCAAACTCGTAATCCCCAAGGCTGTAATCATTACTTTAATGTTATCATTGAGTCCTTCCTCAAATCTCTTACATCTCTCTGCCTCATTAGGGACTATTTCCCCCCCATAGCGGCTCAGTCTGACAAATTCTCTTTCATATTCAGCCACTATTAGCTGTCTCTGGCGTAGGGTAATAAATTCCCTTCTCTTCTCTTCCAAGTATACACTGCCCACATACTTCTTTCTAAACTCAGTGAGAAAGAAATCCCAAGTTATCTGTTCTGGTGGCACCTCACTAGTTACTGTATCCCACCACTGGTATGCATCATCCTGCAGTAGTGATACAGCAGCTTCCAAATTCTGCTCTGGAGTACAATGAAGTTGTTTCAAGACTCTTCCAATTCTGTCCAACCAGTTTTCAGCTGTGACAGAATCATCTTCTCTTTTGCCTAGAAAGTCCACTGCTCCAAACTTCCTGAGTCTCTCCATATGAGATTTTTGATGTGGAGGTGGTGGTGGTGGCATAACTCCTGCCATCTGTCTAAAGAACTCAGCCATTTGCTGAAATGTGGCTAGTGCATTTGGTACTGGTGGAGCAGGTTCCCTCCTGTCTCCTGGTTCAGTCATAGATGGAGCATGACTTTCCACTTCCTCATCAACCGCTCTCTGCGATGTGGAGTCCATATTCTGATCAAAATAACAAAACAAATCAAAAGATCTGCATTAGAGTCATCTTCACACTTACAATGCAACGCATGATGTGCAATCTATCTAGGTCCAGAAACGCCTAAACCGTGCTCTGATACCACTAAATGTAACACCCCTCACTCGTCTACAGAATAGCCGAGCAAGACGTGCTACATGGCGTGCCGGAACACCTAGTCTGTGATTATTTTATTTCTTGAACTCAATTTGATTTTAAGAAGTCTTTTATGTAATATTCATATCATGCTGATACTATTTTCGTACTTTAATAAAATCAGTGTTTCAAGACTGGTAATAAAAATTTGGCAAGGAGCCGTCTGTATTTTGGACAAACTGTCCTTCCAAACCTGTTGAAAACAGTTCAATATGTTAATATCAAAATCTTAGGCTTTTCAAAGTCTCTATTTCTCAGTAAAGTCAATAAACTTTTACAGTCATTAAACAGTTCCATAGTACAGTCCATAATAATTTAAATATATACAGAAAATCTCCATGTTATTTAATATGTACAAAATATTACAAACTTTAGAGCTTTCATAACATTACTAAATACAGGGCTGAATTTCAAATATACAACAAAAGTACAAAATACAAGATATCCTAAGTCCTACCATGTATGCAATGCAGTGCAGATGACTCTGGACTCCTGTGCAGATCTGATGTCTGCTGGGCTCCCCAGCTGTGTCTCCAATACCTACGCGTTACAAAAGCAACGCGCTAAGCAATTTTGCTTAGTGGTGCCAAATATAAAGAAATATACACTAAAATAAAGTAAATAAAGTGTTTACGAATTTTTGGTGGTGCTGTATGTCAGTAGACTAGATTTATGTATTTGAATTTTTAATAGTACTTAGATTACTGCCCGTGTAGCCTATATACTGACCAGACTGGATAAACGGATATACTAGCACTGGGTACCTAGTACCTCGGGCCGTCACACCATCGATCACAAAGTGTCTCCCGGTGTGCAAATAGCGTGGCTAAAAAGCCATATAGTCAATCTGGCGATGAGCAAAAAATAAATACAAAATATGTATAGCCGTAGGCTATTAAAGTCATAGTACAGCATAATAAGCCGTAAAAACACAGTATGGCATGAAGCCATTTACAGAACAGCTGTCAGAATCCTATTGGCAAGCCAACCTATCCATACTAGTCAACTAGGCAAACTATGGCATATTATAAATTAATTGTTTAATTCTTCAATATTTGGAGTTTATTAACTATTATATAATTCACAAGTCAATGCATATGTTGACCTTTTTAGGTAATATGGATAAGTTGTTTCTAGCATCAATATGTCAAAATTTATATCTCAATATGCTGCCAATATAGTGCAATTTACCATTTTTACAAGTTGGCGTTCATTGCCAAAATGCTTCAAGCATCACTGTATGCAAAATATCAAATTCTCAATTTTTGTGTGCTAGATTGGTCTAGCTTAAAGTCCTATTTCCCTTGGTTTTTAGCTTCTGGTCAAAGAAGCAAATTGTAGCTCTATGTCTTATTGCACGTGGGGAAAAATTTCAGGTTATTCCGAGTTGTGTAGACCAAGGTATGGTCAATTTGCTAAAGCTGGACAGATTGCACTTTTGGTGCAAAATTTGGTAAATTTTTAGGTCACTTTTGGTTCGGCAGTTTTTGTACCTGAACTTGTGCAAGCCATTTGACTTAGTTCTGGCCATTTTTGAGCTTGGATGTCTTCATAAGACTTGTAGATATAGGTCTTAACTATTCATGGTCAAAATTTCAGGTCAATTGGACCTGTTTTGAGTGAGTTATGGCCTAAACACTAACTGCTGCCCAAATGGTCAGTTTTCAGGCCTTAAATGCACTAATCCGGATTTGGTCACTTTTTAAGGTCAGTTTCTAGGCAGAATTTTGGCAACATTTCTACATGAAAGTTGGCCTATTTGGTGTCTAGTTTCACCCCATATTGGCCTCATACCAATTAGGTTCATAGTTTGGCACTTATGGCCTCATTTAGGTGCTGCCTTCAATACACAACCTGCACAAAGCACATACACTCCCAATTTGATGTTCCTTCTCCTCCTCATTACTACAATATTCAATCAACAACACTTCTATACATATATTGTACACAATTTCAGCAACAATTCTGGGCAGAATGTTCAAGTGCTCAATGCACACAATTCATCATTAAATTCAACATTCACTTCCACCAAAATTCAACATACTTCAATGTTAATATTACACATATACTTCAACATATTCATACTTCAATATCACTTACACTTGCTGCCCACAATTTAACATTAACATATATCATTAATAACCACATGTTCACACACAAATTCATGCTATTAGGGGCTACCAAACATGGAAGTTTGCTCAAGGCATCAAGGTTCCATTTCACACCTTTAATCTAAACACTACATGCACATACTTATGCACATACATGCACAACTTTCATTAGAATTAATCAACCTTCATTTGAATTAATCAACCTTCATTTTCATTCACTAGAAGTAAAAATAACTCAAGCTCAACAACGGTTCATGGCTGCCGAAAATGGACAAGTCCATTTCTCACTATTTCTTTCATTTCTCTTCACCAAAACACTCACCTCAACCTAAACACAAGCTTTACTAAAGCAAGGGAGAGGTTTTGGACACTTACAAATTTTGATGCTTATCAAAACTTCACCAAATCTGGTTTTTATTATTGCCAATATCTTCCCCAAGGTGAATAGGCAAGCTTTAATGAAGGAAGCAAGTGAAAATGAGGGCTTGATGATGGAGAGAGAAAGCTTCATGCATGGCGGCCATGGAGGACTTTGAGAGGATCCATTCGGCAAGCTTCTCTCAAGGTTGAAGATGACCCAATTCTGCCCATTAAGGTTTATTTTATGTAGTTTATAATATAGTTAATGGAGCACTAATGATTTGTTTAATGTTTAATTATATTAAGTTTCCCTTATTTATACATTTACCTCCTTTCTTTCACAATTTACATAACGTATCATAATTTAATTTTTCATGTCATTTCTAAAGTGTAATATCATTTATTTTTAATGGACATTGAGGTCAAAAGGCAATACTAGGTGTCAAATTACCAAAATACCCCACTTCGGTTTATATTCCCAATTTTTCGGTAACACTAATTTTTGTCTGTTTTTCGATTTTTCATTTTTCTTTGTACTAATTTATTAATTTTTCTTTAATATTTCTAGTATCAATTACATTTCAATAAACCTTTATTTATGTCTCAAAATTAGATTCAGAGGGTTCCTCGCGGTCCTGAGGTCGGCAACGGCCTTCCCAGTGCGGTCACCCATCGCTGTGGTGCCAGCTCGTTTAACTTAGTTTCATTTTCTTTCTTTCATTTTTGTTTGATTTTTCTTGTATTTTCTTTTTATTTATTTCATCATTATATGTCTGTTTACTATCACCGAAGTGTAGTTCCAGACATCCTAACTTGCCTGGACTGTTATTTGACTACTGGAACAACTAAACGTACAGAACACGTACAGTGGGGATTTTACAAAGTATGAATCATTGTAAAACTAGAACTCAAAGATAAGATTATGGAAGTGAAAAGAATTTGTGATTAGATTATCATCTTGAAATTAATGTTGGGAAAGAGACTACTATCACCATCAATGCATATACACTTAAAGTAAGTCTAGATGAGGAAGCTAAAAGTAAGTTTTGGGAAGATATGAATGCATTAGTTCAAGGGATTCTTAATGATTACAAGTTTCTTGTTGGGGAGATTTGAATGGACATAAGAGTAATAATAATTATGGTTTTGAGCGGTGCATAAAAAATTTGGATATAAAAGTATGAATGAGGAAGGGAAGACCATTCTAGAATTTGCTTTGGCTTATGATCTAATTTTGGCAAACACCTTTTTTAAAAAAAAGTAAATTATACTTGATTACCTTTAAGAGTGGAGGTAACCAGAACCAAGTAGACTTCTTTCTCACTTGATGAGGGGACAAAGCTTTTTGTAAAAATTACAAGTTATCCTTGGAGAGGCTCTAAATACTTAGCATAGGCCACGTGTTTTGGATGTAAAGATAAAGAGCAGAGTCAAAAAAAGAAAAGATATTTATGCAACCTAGAACTTAATAGTGGAACCTGAAAAGCATGAACCAAATAGCTTTTTAAGAGAAGCTATTGATAGAAGGTGTATGAAATTTGAATGATAATTTGATACTGCACGGAAGGCGATGTGAGTTGTATTAAGTAGTGGTGGATATACTAAGCGTAACCAAAAATAAATGACCACATCCGTAAAAGTCTTAGTAATAGACAAAGGAGGCTCAAAAGGCTATTAAGATGAAAAGAGAATGGTATAGAAAGTTACTATTAGCAAAAGATGGGAGGGCCTTTGATAAATACATGTTGGCAATGAAAGAAACTAAAAAAGTGGTTAGCAAGGCTCATTGTAAATCTCTAGCCAATTTGTACTAAAATTTAGGGACAAGAAAGAGGGAAAAGAGATGTGTAATGACCCTAAATCGGGCCCGTCATTAGAGCTAGGGCTCGGGTCGACATAAGGACCTCAAAACCTATAATAAGCTCAAACTTGCATTATTACTTTTCTTAGAGCCCCTTTAGGTCACAAAATAATTTAAATAATCTAAATCCTAAAAATAAATTTTTAATATTGCAAAAATATGATGTAGTAAGTATAATAACAAAATATCAAAATTAAATGTCACAAAATAGAGTTCCACAAAAAAGTATATAAATATTATTATCAAAATTGGGGCAACAAACCTTTGGAACCAAGATATGCAAAATCCATTGATTGCAGCTCAAAAATCTTCTAAACCTGTCCCTAAAAGAGGAGACAGAAAAGGAGCATGAGCTGGGGATTCAGTGATAAATCTGACTAGGAAAGAAAATATATTTCAATAAAATTATTCAATCACATGGTTGTACAACATACACATAGTTATCACAGCACAAGCAATTCACAACATAGTTGTAACACCCTTACCATAGGTAGTCCATACATTTTACTGTTCCGACGACTAATGTCTGTTTGGACAGTTAAAATGTCTAGAACTACACCTAGACTATAGTGACGAGGCATAAATTTAAGAAATAAATGTTAAGAAAATATAGAAAAATGTAGAGAAAAAAGTAAATTAAAGTTTAGAGAATTTATAAATTGGTACAAAAATAATAAAAATAATCCAATATGCACTACTAAGGGCATTTTGGTCATTTCACCCCCAAAGGTGAATTTTCACCTAAATATCAAAATAAAAAAATTTAGAGAATAAAATAATTAACATTAATTAAAATTTATGAAATAGATTAGGAAAAAGAAAAGAAAAGAAAGGAAAAGAAAAGAAAAAGCTTAGGAAAATTCAAAAAAAAAAATTATAAATAGGCACTAGAGGACAAACTCCCATCCACTTCCATCTTCTTCCTCCATTTCTTCTCTCTCTCTTTCCATCATTCCCTCCATTGTTGTCAAGCTTCCAAGCTTGATTTCCCAAGCTTCTACACACCAAAACCCATAGCCCACTTCACAAAAAATACTCCCCACACCCTAAGGAAGCTATAGACACCCATTGGAAGTAAGAAATTTGAAGTTAGGGAAGCTCAAGTAAGGTTAGTGCACTAATCCCTCTTCTTCTCTTTATTAAACATGAAAAGCATGTTTAGCCAAGCATAAATATCATTAAAACAAAAAGAAAATCTAGAGGAAAGAACCCTTGAATTTTTAGCAGCCATGGAACTTGAAGTTTATTGCTTTTAAGTGATGAAAAATGGTTCCATGAGAATGTGTGATGAGTTGAAATGTTTGGGTGTTTGATTGTGTAGTGTTTGTGAAAATTTAAAACTTTGAAAACTAGGGTTTGTGTAAATGCTTGAGGACTTGGTGTAAATGTTGAAATTGACCTATTGAGTTGAAATTGTTACTTATAGAAGTGTATTGCATGCAAATTGAAGTAAGGAAGTTGAAGGAATTGAGATATTGGGAGTGTTCAATTTTCTGCAGCTTTGGACTTAATGAGTCCAGTGGATTTATTAGCCCATAACTGAAAATG
Organism: Hevea brasiliensis; assembly: GCF_030052815.1. Taxonomy (NCBI): domain Eukaryota; kingdom Viridiplantae; phylum Streptophyta; class Magnoliopsida; order Malpighiales; family Euphorbiaceae; genus Hevea; species Hevea brasiliensis. The sequence continues at coordinate 43,987 of NW_026614635.1, forward strand.
TGTGACTCCAATTGGTATGAGGCCAGTTGGAGGTGAAAATGAACTCAAAATAGCCCATTTTTCATGTAGACACCATGCCCAAATTTTGCAAAATCATGACCAATTCTCTGCCCAAACCTGAATGACTAAACATTGAAACCCAGAAAATGACCAAATGAACAGTACGTGTTCATTTGGTCATAACTCCCTCTATACTGGTCCAAATGATCTAAAATTACATCAATGGAAAGCTTAGACATAGGGATACACTTTTCATGAATACCACTTGACCCATTTTTGCTTTTAACCAAATCAAATTATTAGCACAATTTGAGTCACTAAAACTACCAACCCAGAAAATGACCAAATGAACAGTACGTGTTCATTTGGTCATAACTCTCTATAGACTGGTCCAAATGACCTAAAATTACATAAATGGAAACATGATACTTAGGGCTACAACATTGATTTAGACACCTTTGCCAAATTCTAAGTGTAAAGACCCTAAAAATAGGGTCAAACATACTGCCCTGAAGTTGGTTATTGCCCTTATAGGACTGAGAGTCTAGGTTAATACACTAACTATAACTCACTATACCAAGCTTGAAAAATTATGAAATTGTACCTGGGAGTCCCTAAGACATAGAGGAACATATCTTGTGAAGCAACATAAGTCTAAAAATGACCATAAAATGATCAAATAACTGGTTAAAGTTTATTGACCAGAAATTGTAAATTATGGACAGCTTAGAGGCAAAGGGACCAGTTATGGTATTTTAACCATAACTTGAGTTCTATAACCCCAAATTCAGTGATTCAAAAATTGAAATTCAAGTTTAAATATAGAGAAGCATTTATTATGAAGGAAGTGTGACCAAATAGACATCCTAACCTATTCAAATTCCTAAATAAATATAACACATCAAAATGAACCTAAAGAAAGGTTCATGGGAAAAATGCTATATATGATAATTAAAATACTCATAAGGATAATTAAATATTAAAAATGATATGAATATGTAAATTGGGACTAATGTCCTATTAATATGAAATTAATGATACTAATGTACAGTGCCAGAAAATAGTAACAGTGAATAGTGCTAAAATAATTAAAAATGTTTAATTGCCATAGTATACCTAGACTTATTTATTTAGTTTGGATAAATTGATATACTAATTAGGGACTACAGATAGCAGTACTGCCTATCGAGAAAATCATAAACTGACAATATATATCTGGTATGATTATTCTACACGCTATATGCCTACTTATTGGCCATTGTGCCTACTTTATTTCTGGCTTTACAAGCCTGATAGCGAGTCTCGTGCCCGACAGCTGGCCTCGTGCCTAACAGACGTATACTGGATAGACATATGGTTGTCTAACCAGTATACACCCATGCATCCAACTTTTATAATTTGTTATAGGTTTCTTGGGCACTGATAAAAATTAATTAAGACTTAAAATACAATAAGTAATCATAAAAGATCCCAATAATGTTAATTGCTTCCAAAGAGCAATAAAAATGTAAAAAACCCAGAAATTATGATTTGCAGATATTATTTCAATTGTTAAATTATTGTTATTATAAATTATGCACCAATAAGTGTTATGCTTAGCGCATTAGTTTTCCATCGCGTAGGTACTGGAGATCAGTCCCAGAAATGCAAAGCGGCACTGATGGTGCACCGACAGAGCTCGACCGGATCGCCATTGTCCAGAGTCACCTCACCGGTCTTTTGTATTTTGGTAGGGCCCATGTATAGACTAGTATTTTGGTTCATTATGTTTAGTCATGATGTAATTACTAGTTTATGATGTATTTCATTTTGGACTTGAAATTAAACTTGAGATTGAAATGAAAGCTTGTAATTTATTATCTATGAATTTCCATATGAATGCAATAGATGATACTTCATTTTGAGATCTCATAAATAGTTGTGAATGATATGATAAAAAAGAATATGATATGGAAATATGTGAGATGATTATGAATATGTTAACAGGTGATAGTGGAACTCGCCAGATGCTAATAAAACAGAGGAGGATCTGTCCGAGTCTCTATAGAAATAAGAGATATATATAAAAAAATTTTTTACACATAAATTACATGATTTAAATGACATTAAAATTTACAATAGACATGACAAGACAAGATAGGGTGCTCCGGCACCGAATGTGGCACTCATCGCTTGGCTACACTGTAGATGGGTGAGGGGCGTCACATTTAGTGGTATCAGAGCAGAGGTTTAGGTGGTCCTAGACCTAAATAGTTAGAAATAGATAGAGTGCATCACATGCTTGGGCCATTAAATAGAGTCGAGGTGACACTAATACAGATCTATTCTTTATCTATTTTATAGGATCGATGGCATCTGATCCTTCAGAGCACGGACCTCCAGGACTGATAGAGGAGGAAGTAGAGAGTCGCACACCTGCACCCGCTCCTAGTCAAGGGAGAAGTGATAGTAGAGCAGAGTCATCTCGAGGTACTGTAAGTAGGGCACAGCAGGCCTTCTATGAACAGATGACACTGCTGTTCCGTCAGGTCACCGGAGCCATTCCTCAGCCACAACCACCTCCACCTCCACAGCCACAGCCGCCACCACCACCATCACCACCTGTACAGCCACCTCCACCCCTACAGCCGTAACCTGTACATAGATCTCCACTAGAGAGACTGTGGATGTATGGGGCAGTTGACTTCAGAGGTAAGAGGGATGATGATCCAGCTGCAGCAGAGTATTGGCTGGAGAGGATAGAGAGGGTATTACAGCAGTTGCACTACACCCCAGAGCAGCAGTTAGAATGTGCTCTGTCACTACTATAGGAGGATGCATATAGATGGTGGGTGATAGTATCTAGAGTGGTATAGCCTGCACAGATCACCTGGGAGTTCTTTCTGGCTGAATTCAGAAAGAAATACATTAGTCATGTGTACTTGGAGGCTAAAAGGAGAGAATTCCTAGTACTGAGACAGAGGTAGCTGACAGTCTTCGAATATGAGCGGGAATTCGTGAGACTTAGTGGATATGCATTGGAGTTGATGCCGACAGAGGTTGATAAATGCAGAAGATTTGAGGACGGACTGAATGACAACATCAGGTTGATAGTGACATCTCACCACTTCACAGATTTCTCTCTGTTGGTAGCATCAGCCCTTGATGTGGAGAGAGTCAGAAATGAAGAGCAGTCCAAAAATGATAGGCACCGCAAGAGGGTTAGTGCAGTCGATCCGGTTCGGCAAGCCTGTAGTAAGAGGCCCAAGGAGTCTCAGGGTCAGACTCAGGGTCGGGGCAAGAAGCAGAAGTCTCGGTTTGCTCCAAGGAGAGGAGGAGGACAGTCTGGTGCATCAGTGGGTAGTTCACCTGGTGCAGCTACACGGGGATCAGCCCCACCACCTACTTGTGTACATTGTGGTAGACCCCACAGAGGAGAGTGCAGATTGTTGACGGGTGGATGTTTCAGATGTGGGTCTATGGATCACTTCCTGAAGGATTGTCCACAAAGGGATACTAGTGCTCCCACTGCTCCACCTCAGATGGAGAGGTCTGCCCTAGCAGCACATAGGGTAGAAGACTTGCGAGGCCTGATATAGCTGGCACATCACAAAGGCCTACTGCAGAGACAGTCCAGAGGCAGGAGATTAGGGTAGCACCTCGTGCTTATGCCATGAGAGCTCGAGATGAGCTAGAGCCCGCTGATGTCATTAGAGGTACATTTTCTCTTTATGATCTGCTAGTATGTGCATTGATTGATTCGGGTTCCACACATTCATATGTGTGTATCACACCGCCAGTTGATAGAGGGGTACAGATAGAGGAGTTAGAGGAGGACATACAAGTCACAAATCCTTTAGGCCATAGTGTCATGGTGAAAAAGGTCTACAAGGGTTGTCCTCTGAAAATACAAGGGTATGAGTTTTTAGCTGATTTGATTGAGCTACCATTCCATGAGTTCGATGTGATATTGGGTATAGACTGGTTATCACGTCATCAGGCGATGGTAGATTATCGGCTAAAGAGGATATCACTACAGACAGTAGATGGGGATGAGATTACAGTTGTGAGTGAAGGAATGAGTTGTCTTTCTACCATCATATCAGCCACAGCAGCTAGGAGATTGATAAGAAAGGGCTGTGAGGCTTTCTTAGCACATGTGGTTGACACCAGGAAGACTAGCCCAAGCATGCAGGAGATCCCCACTGTAGTGATTTTCCAGATGTGTTTCCGACCCGATAGAGAAGTGGAGTTTGCCATAGAGGTTATGCCGGGTACTGCACTGATGTCCATTGCTCCATATAGGATGGCACTTACTGAACTGTGAGAGTTGAAAGTTCAGTTACAAGAGCTACTAGACAAGGGCTTCATACGCCCTAGTGTGTCACCCTGGGGAGCACCAGTGCTATTTGTGAAGAAGAATGACGGTACCCTTCGACTATGTATAGACTACCGGCAGTTGAATAAGGTGACTGTGAAACACAAATATCCTTTACCTAGGGTAGATGACCTGTTTGATCAGTTGAGGGGAGCTGGAGTATTCTCCAAGATAGATCTCAGATCAGGCTATCACCAGTTGAGAGTGAAGGAGGCAGATGTTCCTAAAACTGCTTTCAAGACCCGGTATGGACACTATGAGTTCCTAGTGATGCCATTTGGGCTGACAAATGCACCAGCAGCTTTCATGGACCTAATGAACTGTATCTTTCATCCCTACTTGGATCGGTTTATTATGGTCTTTATAGATGATATCTTGGTGTATTCTAAGAACCGGGAGGAGCATGATGAACACCTGAGAGTAGTACTACAGACACTGCTGGAAAAGCAGTTGTATGCCAAGTTGTCCAAGTGTGACTTTTGGTTGGATGAGATATCTTTCCTTGGACACATTGTGTCAGCAGATGGAATGAGGGTAGATCCAAAGAAGATTGAAGCAATAGTTGAATGGAAGCCTCCCATAAATATAATAGAAGTCAGAAGTTTTTTGGGGTTAGCTGGATACTACAGGAGATTTGTGAAGGGATTTTCCCTTATAGCAACCCCACTGACTAAGTTGCTGCTTAAGAATGCAAAGTTTGACTAGAATGATAAATGTCAAACCAGCTTTGAGAAACTAAAGGCTATGCTTACAGAAGCTCTAGTGTTGACACAGCCAGAGTCAGAGAAAGACTATGTGATCTACAGTGATGCCTCTCACAATGGGCTTGGGTGTGTTCTGATGCAGGAAGGGAAAGTAGTTGCCTATGTTTCTAGACAACTAAGGCCACATGAAAAGAACTACCCAACTCATGATCTGGAATTGGTGGCAATAATATTTGCATTGAAAATATGGAGGCATTACCTATATGGTGAGAAGTGTTACATCTACACTGATCACAAGAGTCTAAATTACTTGCCAACTCAGAAGGAACTCAATCTGAGACAGAGGAGATTGATTGAATTCCTTAAAGACTATGACTATGTGATCGAATACCATCCTGGGAAGGCAAATGTAGTGGCTGACGCCCTAAGCAGGAAGTCCATGATAGCATTAAGAGCATTGAATGCTCGATTGTCTTTAGCACAGGATGGGGTACTTATGGCTGAGTTGCTTGTAAAGTCAAACTTGCTACAGCAAATATAAGAAGCACAGTTAAGGGATGAAAAGTTGCTAACTGTTATGGGCAGAACTCAAGAGGGAAAGGAGACTGATTATGAGTTGAAAGGAGATGGGTGCCTGTACTATAAAGGCAGAATATGTGTACCAAGAAATGAGGAACTGAAGAAGAATATCCTGAAAGAGGCGCACAGTAGCTTCCATGCTATGCACCCAGGAAGTACCAAGATGTACCAAGGCCTGAAAACACATTATTGGTGGCCTGGAATGAAGAAAGAGATTGGTGATTTTGTGACTAGATGTTTGACATGCCAGCAGGTTAAGGCTGAGCATCAGGTTCCATCAGGGTTATTGTAACCTATATCCATACCAGAATGGAAATGGGACCGTGTCACCATGGATTTTGTGACTTGGCTACCATTGACACAGAGGAAGCATGATACTATATGGGTGATTGTGGATAGATTGATCAAGTCAGCTCATTTCCTACCAGTTAGAACCGACTACTCATTAGAGAGATTAGCAGAAATTTACATAGATGAGATAGTCCGGCTACATAGAGTGCCAACATCGATCATATCTGACCGAGACCCGAGATTTACTTTGAGGTTTTGGAAGAGGCTACAGGAGTCTTTAGGCACTCGACTACACTTCAGTACGGTTTTTTCATCCATAGACGGATGGACAGTCAGAACGAGTGATTCAGGTATCGGAGGATATGTTGAGAAGTTGCATCATTGATTTTGAAGGAAGTTGGGAGAAGTATCTTCCATTGGTAGAGTTTGCTTACAACAACAGCTACCAAGCTAGCATAAAAATGGCTCCATATGAAACATTGTATAAGAGGAGATGTAGGACTCCCTTATGCTAGATAGAAATGGGTGAAGAGAAAGTAGTGGGCCCAGATTTAGTGAGACAGACTGAGGAAAAAGTAAAACTCATTAGAGATAATTTGAAAGTCGCCTCGGACAGACAGAAGTCATATGCCGACCTAAGGAGAAAGGATATAGAGTATGAGGTTGGCGAGAAGGTGTTTCTTAAGGTATCACCTTGGAAGAAAGTGTTGAGATTTGGTAAGAAGGGTAAGTTGAGCCCTAGGTTTATTGGTCCATACGATGTCATTGAGCGTGTAGATCCAGTAGCCTACAGGCTAGCTTTACCACCTGAGCTGGACATGATCCACAGTGTATTCCATGTATCGATGCTCAGGAGATATAGATCAGATCCTTCAAATGTCATTTCAGTAGAGGAAGATAATTGTGCAACCTGATTTGACATATGAAGAAGAACCAGTCAGAATCTTGGCACGGGAAGTGAAAGAACTCAAAAACAAGAGGATCCTACTAGTGAAAGTCTTGTGGAGATACCACAACACGGAAGAAGCGACATGGGAGAGCGAGGAAACGATGAGGCAATAATTCCCTCAGCTCTTCACATCAGGTAAATTTCAAGGACGAAATTTCTATTAGAGGGGAAGTATTGTAACGCCCTCACCATAGGTAGTTCGTACATTTTACTGTTTTGATGACTAATGTCTATTCGGACAGTTAAAATGTCTGGAACTACACCGAGACTATAGTGAGGAGGCATAAATTGAAGAAATAAATATTAAGAAAATATAGGAAAAATGTAGAGAAAAAAATAAATTAAAGTTTAGAGAATTTATAAATTGGTACAAAAATAATAAAAATAACCCAATATGCACTACTAAGGGCATTTTGGTCATTTCACTCCCAAAGGTGAATTTTGACCTAAATATCAAAATAAAAAAAATTTAGAGAATAAAATAATTAACATTAAATAAAATTTATGAAATAGATTAGGAAAATGAGAAGAGAAAAGAAAAGAAAAGAAAAGAAAGGAAAAGAAAAGAAAAGAAAAGAAAAGAAAAGAAAAAGCTTAGGAAAATTAAAAAAAAAAAATTATAAATAGGCACTAGAGTACAAACTCCCACCCACTTCCATCTTCTTCCTCCATTTCTTCTCTCTCTCTCTCTTTCCCTCATTTCCTCCATTGTTGTCAAGCTTCCAAGCTTGATTTCCCAAGCTTCTACACACCAAAACCTATAGCCCACTTCACAAAAAATACTCTCTACACCCTAAGGAAGCTATAGACACCCATTGGAAGCAAGAAATTTGAAGTTAGGGAAGCTTAAGTAAGGTTAGTGCACTAATCCCTCTTCTTCTCTTTATTAAACATGAAAAACATGTTTAGCCAAGCATAAATATCATTAAAACAAAAAGGAAATCTAGAGGAAAGAACCCTTGAATTTTTGGCAGCCATGGAACTTGAATTTTATTTCTTTTAAGTGATGAAAAATGGTTCCATGAGAATGTGTGATGAGTTGAAATGTTTGGGTGTTTGATTGTGTAGTGTTTGTGAAAATTTAAAACTTTGAAAACTAGGTTTTGTGTAAATGCTTGAGGACTTGGTGTAAATGTTGAAATTGACCTATTGAGTTGAAATTATTGCTTATAGAAGTGTATTGCATGCAAATTGAAGTAAGGAAGTTGAAGGAATTGAGATATTGAGAGTGTTCAATTTTCTGCAGGTTTGGACTCAATGAGTCCAGTGGGTTTATTGACCCATAACTAAAAATGTGTGACTCCAATTGGTATGAGGCTAATTGGAGGTGAAAATAGACTAAAAATAGCCCATTTTTCATGCAGACACCATGCCCAAATTTTGCCAAAATCATGACCAATTCTCTGCCCAAACCTGGATGACCAAACACTGAAACCCAGAAAATGACCAAATGAATAATACATGTTCATTTGGTCATAACTCCCTCTATACTGGTCCAAATGACCTAAAATTACATCAATGGAAATCTTAGACATAGGGATACACTTTTCATGGAGACCACTTGACCCAGTTTTGCTTTTAACCAAATCAAATTGTTAGCACAAGTTGAGTCACTAAAACTGCCAACCCAGAAAATGACCAAATGAACAGTACGTGTTCATTTGGTCATAACTCCCTCTATACTGGTCCAAATGACCTAAAATTACATCAATGGAAAGCTTAGACATAGGGCTACACTTTTCATGAAGACCACTTGACCCAGTTTTGCTTTTAACCAAATCAAATTATTAGCACAATTTGAGTCACTAAAACTGCCAACCCAGAAAATGACCAAATGAACAGTACGTGTTCATTTGGTCATAACTCTCTTTATACTGGTCTAAATGAAATAAAATTACATCAATGGAAAGCTTAGACATAGGGCTAAACTTTTCATGAAGACCACTTGACCCTGTTTTACTTTTAACCAATCAAATTATTAGCACAATTTGAGTCGCTAAAATTGCCAACCCAGAAAATGACCAAATGAGCAGTGCGTGTTCATTTGGTCATAACTCTCTCTATACTTGTCCAAATGACCTAAAATTACATCAATGGAAACATGATACTTAGGGCTACAATATTGATTTTGACACCTTTGCCAAATTCTAAGTGTAAAGACCCTAAAAAGAGGGTCAAACATACTGTCCTGAAGTTGGTTATTGCCCTTATAGGACTAAGAGTCTAGGTTAATACACTGACTATAACTCACTATGCCACACTTGAAAAATTATGAAATTGTACCTGGGAGTCCCTAAGACATAGAGGAACATATCTTGTGAAGGAACCTAAGTCTAAAAATGACCATAAAATGATCAAATGACTGGTCAAAATTTATTGACAAGAAATTGTAAATTCTAGACAGCTTAGAGGCAAAGGTACCACTTATGGTATTTTGACCATAACTTAAGTTCTATAACCCCATTTCAGTGATTCAAAAACTGAAATTCAAGTTTAAACATAGAGGAGCATTTATTATGAAGGAAGTGTGACCAAATAGACAACCTAACCTAGTCAAATTCCTAAATAAATATAACACATCAAAATGAACCTAAAGAAAGGTTCATGGGAAAAATGCTATATATGATAATTAAAATACTCATAAGGATAATTAAATATTAAAAATAATATGAATATGTAAATTGGGACTAATGTCCTATTAATATGAAATTAATGGTACCAATGAACAGTGCCAGAAAATAGTAACAGTGAATAGTGCTAAAATAATTAAAAATGTTTAATTACCCATAGTATACCTAGACTTACTTATTTAGTTTGGATAAATTGGTATACCAATTAGGGACTACAGATAGCAGTACTGCCTACCGAGAAAATCATAAACTGACAATATATGTCTGGTATGATTGTTCTACAGGCTATATGCCTACTTACTAGCCATTGTGCCTACTTTATTTCTGGCTTTACAAGCCTGATAGCGAGTCTCGTGCCCGACAGCTGGCCTCGTGCCTAACAGACGTATACTGGATAGACATATGGTTGTCTAACCAGTATACACCCATGCATCCAACTTTTATAATTTGTTATAGGTTTCTTGGGCACTGATAAAAATTAATTAAGACTTAAAATACAATAAGTAATCATAAAAGATCCCGATAATGTTAATTGCTTCCAAAGAGCAATAAAAATGTAAAAAACCCAGAAATTATGATTTGCAGATATTATTTCAATTGTTAAATTATTGTTATTATAAATTATGCACCACTAAGTGTTATGCTTAGCGCATTGGTTTTCCATAGCGTAGTCGGAGATCGATCCAAGCTGCAAGGCAGACCGATGAGTGCAATGACATAACTCTAACCAGATCTGCCATTGTCCAGAGTCACCTCACCAGTCTTTTGTATTTTGGTAGGGCCCATGTATAGACTAGTATTTTGGTTCATTATGTTTAGTCATGATGTAATTACTAGTTTATGATGTATTTCATTTTGGACTTGAAATTAAACTTGAGATTGAAATGAAAACTTATAATTTATTATCTATGAATTTCCATATGAATGCAATAAATGATACTTCATTTTGAGATCTCATAAATAGTTGTGAATGATATGATAAAAGAGAATATGATATGGAAATATGTGACATGACTATGAATATGTTAACAGGTGATAGTGGAACCCGCCAGATGCTAATAAAACAGAGGAGGATCTGTCCGGGTCTCCACAGAAATAAGAGAAAAAAAAAATTTCTACACATAAATTACCTGATTTAAATGACATTAAAATTTACAATAGACATGATAAGACAAGATAGGGTGCTCCGGCACCGAATATGGCACTCATCGCTCGACTACACTGTAGACGGGTGAGGGGCGTCACAATAGTAGTAATGTCAATAGTGGTTCCACCATCCTATATCATTACTTTTATTATCCATGAAACTAGGAGCATCAATGTGGCTACGATCGAACTTTTTTTTATTTTTCATAACATAAGTGGATGCTAGAGACCATAATTGCCCTACCCCGACATCCCATAACATAACATTAGTGAGCTCATTTACATGCATGCCTTTACTTTCCTTTTCCATTAGAGACTAAAAGTTTATTCGTGAACAACCGGTAGATCACAAATAATAATGTTGCACCTTTGTGATTTATGCAATAAAATTATAATTATTTATTAATATGCAATTATAATTTGTAAAATAGATTCATGATGCATAATTGTATATAAATAGTTCTAAACATTATTTTCAAAAGGAAGTTATTTAAAAAGCATTTAAAAAAGGTTCTACTTACCTCATGGTGTTGACCTCTGCTACCTCACTTCTAAATGATCTTGGGACTCATTGGTCTTAGATCCTTAATGTCATAATTTCATGTTTATAGAAAAGGGTTTGAAAAGAAATTTAATTAGGATTTAAAAAAAATTATAAAAAAATACAATTTTGTTGGCAGAAGCACTTTCGATGGTTGAATAATGGATGTTATACTGCCCAAAGCTCCATGATTGTTTGCATGACTGTTCATGTGGTTCGGCTATCCAATAACCATTCTTCAGCCGCTAGTCTAGAATATGATTGACAGTACAAAACTTAGGTTTTAAACCATCAATTCTCAACATTTGGTCCTATAGTGCTTATTCTAATTAAATCCATGATACCATTTTATGCTTAAAATAACTAAAATAACCCTTAAATATCCTAAAATCTTAAATTAAACCTAAAATTCATTAATTTATTCATAAGCCTAAAACTATTCAAATAACTCTAAACTAACACTTAAATCCTCAAATAAACTAAGAGGAGAGAGGATAGAGCTTATCTAAATCATGTCAAATGCATTAAAGATTATAATAAACAAGTTTTGTCATGCACACCTAATATGAAAAAAATTTTCCCCAAGATTGGAGTTGGCAAATTTTTTTAAGGTCACTAATTGATACAGAATTTGTAGTATTATTATCAAAACTAATTAAAAAAATTTTATAAACTAAATATTATCAAAAGTATATCTTTCATAAAAAAACACAAAAAGTAATTATTTTTTTTTGTATGATCCAATCATCACTAATCCAATGGCATGTTATGCCCATATAAGAATGCATTTGCCAATGATCACTTTAAATATAGCTACAAATAGAAACTCAAGCACTTTTATCTTAAAAAATTTCTTATAATTCTTTTTTCCTTTTCTAAATAAAGAAAATTATGTGTTTTAAAGTATTTCTAGGAACACATTTTGCACTAGCATTTATAACATTTTGACAATAATTAATAAAACTAAGTTTTCACTAAAACTAAATGATAAATGCTAAATAGAAATCATTTTTGCTAATTTATTTTTATTTTTCTAATCAAAGTATTGAAATAAAGACCGAGATTTAGTATTTATGTACCAGAAAATTAGATTTTCAGATTTGTCGTACCCAATTTTGGTTGGATATTTTTGCTCTAAAAATACCTCTTGAATATGTCATATTCATCTCCCATTTTGAACTTATAGACTTGGCCACAGTAATTAAAAATTACATCAAATGTATTTTTGGATCTTCACTTTTTGGTAAAGTGAACTTTGAAAATGTTAGAAGTGAGTACTTTTTTTGCCTTCTCTTTCTTAGCTTGTTGACTATGGTAGAATAACTCTTGAACTTTATCATCATCATCATCCCCAATTTGCACCATTATATTGTCTAAATCAACTACAGTAGGCTCATTTAGATTTGGGTACGTTGATTCACCAATATTACTATTCTCCTACTCCTTGATGAACTTCCAAATTCACTACGTGCCATTTTCTCAAAAAATTGTATGATACTATGATGAAATTTGAAAATTAAAAAAATATATTGTATAAGATAAAAACAAAATAGAAGGTACTATAAATTTGGAAAAAAAAAGTTTAGAACATAAAAAAAAAAAATTAATGGTACTAGAAATTTGAAAATAAAAAAATAGCGTAGAATATTAAATAAAACAATAAAAGGTACTAGAAATTTTTATGAGGATATAAAAAATAAGTAATAGAGAAAATATTGAATTTTAATGATAGTATAAAAAAATAATAATAGAGTTATTGAGTAAAATAATGGGCACTACAAATTTTTATGAGTATAAAAATAAAGTGTGAAAATTTAAAAAATATTGGAATTAAAGAGATATTTGCGAGTGATTGTATAGAGAATTGGAGAGGACTTGAGAGAATTTGAGAGTTGTGTGAATGAATTAAGGGTGGATTGGGGTATTTATAGAGCTTTTGTAAATTTTTTTAATTCTAAAATTATCCTTAAAAATTAGCTTTTTTTATTACTATTATTGAGGACCAAAAAACAATTTTACAATTAAAATTAAAAAAGTTGCTACAGCCATTTTTTTACCATTTGAAAGAAAATTTTCTTTTAATTTTAAATGACCAAAGGAATGGTCATTTTATTTGTTACTGACTACTAAGTAAGCCAAGCTTGCTTAGCGTGCTACGCCTGGTGCCAAGCTCTTAGTTGGGCACTTGGTTTAGCTGTTGTAGGCCCGGCTTACTGCTAATCGAACCGCTAGTTCAGTTTGATTCTGGACTGATAGTTTCGAGCTAAATTAAACTATCAATTCAACAATTCCACAATATCTTGAACCTAAACGAAACCATAAGGGATGGTTTAGGTTCTATTTAAGAACGATTTCATTTTTGATCGGTTTTGGTCTGCACTTAACTAGTTTTAGTCTGGGTTTGACCAGTTTTAGGTTGGGTTTAACTAGTTCGGTTCTAGTTCCAAATTAGATTGAGGCCAACCACAAAATGCATACAAAAATATTTTAACAAAATTTAGGTAACAAATCTCTAGAACTCAAACCAAAATTTGCTGACTACATATTTAAAGATTATCCTTCTAGGGGAAGATGAAAGAATGGAAAAACAAAGAATCTACACAAGGGGATTTACAGATGAAGTAATAATAAAATTTGCATGCACATGAGTAATACAAACATAAACACAAACAAACAAACAAAGTAATTCATGTCACCAGTAGTTCTCGTTATCCTTTATCTTATCATGTCTTATCATATCTTTTCTTTCTTTAACTTTACATAACTTGGTGGATGCCAGAGACCCAAAATTTTCCTTATTTAGTGATACTGGTATGGATTCTAGACATCCGGATGTTAGAGACACATAATTGCTTTACTAAACATTCTCTTTACTTTCTTGACATTATTGAGCTCATTTTGCATGCATGTCTACCTTTCTTTTCCTTTCATTCTTCCATTCATTTATTCATTTATCTTTTTATTCATTCTTTTTCATTCCTTTTCTAACAGAACCAGTGGATCATCTATGAACTACCACACACATAAATATTAATACAACACTTTCGTTACATTTTGAAAATGCACACACACACACAGATATATATATATATATATATATATATATATATATATATATATATATATATATTGCATGAATGCATATGTATGCAAAAAAGAACATTTATTTAAAGAAACATGAATTTGTTTAAAAGAAACAACTTCATTTATAAAGACGTTTAAGGTAGTAACTACTCACCATAAGGTATTGACCTTTGCTACCTCATTACACTTACATAACCTTTAATTGCTAGAATTGTGTTATTGATGCTCCATCTTCATGACTATAAAAATACAATAAAAGGTCCATAAACTCTAAGGTTTTGTAGCATGGTAAGCAAAAAAAAAAACAATTTTAGTTTTTAGGACTATTTGGCAGCCGAAGAGTATACTTTTGGCTTCTAGAAGTCTCAAGCACTATATGCCGTACTATTCACATGTTTCGAATACCAAACATCTATGCTTCGACTGTTAAACTTGGAATTTTCAGAATTGGACTTATATCCTAAATTTTCGGTTTTACACCTCAAATCTCATTATCAAGCCCCAAAGTTACCATTTTAACTCTATTTAACTGTCCCAAGCCTTATATAACTAAAATAAACCTTAAACAATCTAAAACTTAATTAAACTCAAGGTTACTAATTTTACAAAATCCTAAACTTCTCAAAATAATTTGTATACTCTATACAAAATTATAATATCCTTAATTCATCAAAGAAAAAAAAAGAGGAGAGGAAGAACTCACTTAATTCTCCATAACCTAACAATTAAGCTAAACCCTCTAAGCCTTTAACTCATCCTCCAAGCAAAGGAAAAGAGGGAAAAGGTTCTCATATCTTCAAGGAGAAACCTTAAGGGATTCTTGGGTTTCGGGGGTGTTTGATTGGTGAGGACATGGAATAGGAAAGTGAGGGAAAAGGTGAGAAAATGAGAGAAAGAGGAATGAGAAGAGGAAGGCTCTAAAGAAGGGAAGTGTAACACTCTAAATTTTTAAATAATTATTTTATGCGTAGTTATATGATTTTTTACTAATTTGAAAGGCCTAGGAGAGGCAGTATAATATTGTTGTGATGTGGGCCTGAGGCCATTGGATTTAGAAGTGTTATTTGAGTTGCCTTGCAGGTTGGATAGGTCCTAAGTACAGGGGAAATCTGCCAAAATGTCAGCAAGATCTTAGAAATTATTTTGATTTTATGGTTTAAATCAATTGTTTAATTTTGTTAGTCTTTTGATAGAGGTCAATGTGTATGTTTAGGTGGTCGATACCGGCCGTCTTCTCCTTCCAGTCGGACCAGCTGCAATCCAGTCGACCAATTTGTAAGTAGATATTGATTTTATTTATCATTTTAATATTATTATATATTCAAGGCATGCTTATACATCACATATAAATATATGTATGTAGCTAAATATTAGGCACACCTTGTGTTGCATTTTAAATTGATGAAATTGCTCTGGGTGTTACCTTTGGAGCTATGTGCGTGTGTCGGCATGTGTGTGGTGTGGTGTAATGGATATGGGTAGGATAGGCAAATTGGCTTAAGCTAGTCTCACTTAGGACCCGGTCCTTTTTATAAAAGTCAGGGTGAGTATGACTTTGAGTTGATCTCGCTAATCCTCGTATTTAGATTATTAAGCAAAAGTCTGGCTCTAGTTAATCTCGCTGGCCAGCATTGGATTAAGAGAGCTGTATAGAGGATCAGCTCCCATATTTATATATATCTGATGTGATATATGGGTGTGTGAGTGCTACAAATTATTCGTTGTGCGAGTGTTGTTTGAATTTGGCTTAATATGATGATTTGTGTTGCATTTCATCCTTAGGGATGCATTAGTGCTAGACAGATATAGAAATTATACTTAAAATTAATATCTTACTCTATGAGTCGAACGCTCACTCCTATTCATCCTATTTTTTCAGGCTACTGGAGAATTTCTTTTTCAGAATAATCTACTTTCTTCCTCGCAGGTTTATTAGCAGTTATTTACTTGTATAATTATTTTCTAAAATTATAATCTAGAACTCTGCATGTGTTAGCAGTAGTGTGACGCCCCTTACCTGTCTACTGTATGGCTGAGCAAGAAGTGCCACATTCGGTGCTGGAGCACCCTATCTTGTTTTATCATATCTATTGTAAACTTTTAATATCATTTAAAAGTAGTAATCTATATGCATAATTTTTTTTTTATAACTTATTTCTGTGGAGACCCGAACAGAGCCTCCTCTATTTTATTAGCATCTGGCGGGTTCCACTAATCACCTGTTAACATGCACGTATTCATTTCACACATTTCCATATCATATTCTCTTTTATCATTTCATTCACAATTATTTATGAGATCTCTAAAGAAATATCATCTATTGCATTCATATAGAAATTCATAGATAATAAATTTCAAGTTTACATTACAATCTCAAAATGGAATACATCATGTGTTTATGTACAATGAACAAAAAGTATAAAATCTAGACATACATGGGCCCTACCAAAAAGAAATACAACTGTAGAGGTGAATAGTAAACACTGGCAGATCTGATCAGTCTCTGTATGAGCACTACTACTGCTGCTGCTGTGGCTACTGGGACTGATCTCCAGTACCAACGTGATGGAAAACCAACGCGCTAAGCATAATGCTTAGTGGTGCTTATTTTATAATAACAATAATTTAATAATTGAAATAATAATTGCAATTCATAATTTCTGGGCCTTTTATATTTTTATTGCACTTTGGAAACAATAAAAATTATTGGAATCTTTTCTATTGACTTATTGTATATTTAGTATTAATTAATCATTATTAATGCCCAAGAAACCTATAACAGACTATAAGAGCTGGATACACAGGAGTATACGGGTTAGACAACCATATGTCTACCTTATATACATCTGTCAGGCATGAGGCCAGCTGTCGGGCACGAGACTCGCCATCAGGCTTGTAAAACCAGAAATAAGGTAGGCGCAAAGGTCGACAAGTAGGCATATAGCCGGTAGAACAATCATACTAGACATATATTGTCAGTTCATGATTTTCTTGATAGGCAGTATTGCTATCTGTAGTCCTTAATTGGTATACCAATTTATCTAAACTAAATAAATAAGTCTAGGTATACTATGGGTAATTAAACATTTTTAATTCTTTTAGTACTATTCACTGTCACTATTTTCTAGTACTGTTCAGTGGTACCATTAATTTCATATTAATAGGACATTAGTCCCAATTTACATATTCATATCATTTTTAATATTTAATCAGCCTTATGAGTATTTTAATTATCATGTATAGCATTTTTCCATGAACCTTTCTTTAGGTTCATTTTGATGTATTATATTTATCTAGAAATTTAGCTAAGTTAGGATGTCTATCTTATCACACTTCCTTCATAACAATTGCTCCTCTATATTTAAACTTGAATTTCAGTTTTTGAATCACTCAATTTTGGATTATAGAACTCAAATTATGGTCAAAATACCATAACTGGTCCATTTGCCTCTAAGCTGTCCAGAATTGACAATTCCTTGTCAGTAAATTTGACTAGTCATTTGATCATTTTATGATCATTTTTAGACTTAGGTTCCTTCATAAGATTTGTTCCTCTATGTCTTAGGGACTCCCAGGTACAATTTCATAATTTTTCAAGCTTGGTATAGTGAGTTATGGTCAATGTATTGATCTGGACTCTTAATCCTATAAAGGCAATAATCAAACTTCAGGGCAGTATGTTTGACCCTCTTTTTAGGGTCTTTATACTTAGAATTTGGCAAAGGTGTCTAAATCAATGTTGTAGCCCTAAGTATCATGTTTCCATATCATATTGGCACATCTCAAATGGAATTTCCTGGTGGGAGTTATGGCTAAATGAACACACGAATATCAAATGGCATTCTGGGTTCAACTTAATATTTTCCAAATTTCAATTCCTAAATTTGGCTAATATTTTCCTTAGGATGCAATGGTTTCTGAAGCTTGGTCAAAACATAAAAATTGTTGAGATATGTCTTATAAAACTTTTGGCACTAGTTTCACTCAATTTGCAACTTTGGAGACCAAGTTATGGCATTTTTTCCAAAACTGGTCAAGCATACCAAAGGAACAGTGTTTTGGTCAATTTCTGGGTTGGCAGTTTTAGTGACCCAACTTGTGCTAACAATTTGACTTAGTTAAAGGAAAAACTAGGTCAAGTAGTCCTCATGAAAAGTGTTGCCCTATGTCTAAGCTTTTCATTGATGTAAATTTTAGATCATTTGGACCAGTATAGAGAGACTTATGACCAAATGAACACGTAGTGTTCATTTGGTCATTTTCTGGGTTTCAGTGTTTGGTCATCTGGGTTTGGGCAGAGATTTAATCATGATTTTGACAAAATTTGGGCATGGTGTCTGCATGAAAAATAGGCTATTTTGAGTCTATTTTCACCTCTAATTGGCCTCATACCAATTAGAGTTACACATTTTCAGTTATGGGTCAATAAACCCACTGGACTCATTGAGTCCAAACCTGTAGAAAAATGAACACTTCCAATATCTCAATTCCTCCAACTTCCTTACTTCAATTTGCATGCAATACACTTCTATAAGCAACAATCTCAACTAAATAGGTCAATTTCAATATTTTACACAAAGTCCTCATCATTTACACAAACCTTAGTTTTCAAAGTTTCAAATTTACACAAACACTACACAATCAAACTCCCAACTATTTCAACTCATCACACATTCTCATGGAACCATTTTTCATCACTTAAAAGCAACAAACCTCAAGTTCCATGGCTGCCAAAAATCAAGGGTTCTTTCCTTCAAATTTTCTTTTCAATTTCATGCAAATTTTCACTTGATTTAGCATGATATTCATGCTTAAAGAAGAGATTTAAAATTTAAAGCACTAACTTTTGTGGTGACCCAACTTCAAGCTTCATAAACTTCAACTTTTCTCTTCTTTATGGGTATCTATAGCTTCCTTAGGATGTGGGGAGTATTTTTAATGAAGGGGACTATGGGTTTTGGTTTGTGGAAGCTTGGGAAATCAAGCTTGAAAGCTTGACAAAAATGGTGGAGAGGGAGCACAAGGGTGGACGGCACAAGGAGAAAGAGAAGAAGAAGAAGAAGTAAGTTGGTGGGGTTTTGTCCTCTTATGCTATATATATTTATATATTTATGTGTACTTAATTTATTTTAATTTTCATAAACCTTTTTCTTTTCTTTTCCTTTCTTTTCTTTTCTTTTCTTTTCGTTTCTTCTTCTTTTCTTTTTCTTCTTAATTCAATTCATAATATTAATTTGTGTTAACAATTTTTATTCTCTAAATTTTATTTTGACATTTAGGTCAAAATTCCCTTCATAATGCATAGCGGGTCATTTTTATTATTTTTGTACCAATTTCATAAATTCTCTAAATTTTTTTCCTATATTTTCTTTACATTTATTTCTTCAATTTATGCCTCCTCACTATACTTTAGGTATAGTTCCAGACATTTTGACTGTCCGAACAGACATTAGTCATCGAAACAGTAAAATGTATTGACTATCTATGGTGAAAGCGTTACAAATCTTCCCCTCAAATAAAAATTTCGTCCTCAAAATTTACCTGATGTGAAGAGTTGAGGGAATTGCTGCCTCATCGTCTCCTCCCTCTCCCATGTCGCTTCTTCAGTGTTGTGGTGTCTCCACAAGACTTTCACAAATGGGATCCTCTTGTTTCTGAGTTCTTTTACTTCCCATGCCAAGATTCTGACTGGTTCTTCTTCATATGTCAAATCAGGTTTCACAATTATCTCATCTGCTGAAATGACATGTGAAGGATCTGATCTGTGTCTCCTGAGCATCGACACATGGAACACATTGTGAATCTTGTCCAGCTCAGGTGGTAAAGCTAACCTATAATAAAAGGCACTTTCACATTTCCATTTACATAATATATTTATGTGTAATAGAAAAGGTCCATTGATATTTTGTTAGAAATATTATTCTTAAGTTGTTAAGAATATGAGTGACAGTATTTCTAGCACAAAGTATCATAAATAGGTTTACAATCGAGGATACTTCACAATAAGGATATGACTTATCCAGAAAGATTGTAATCATGTTTGTTCCCAAGTTATTTATATGAGATGTAAATAAGATGGAATGGTGAGTCTCATGCCACATAACAAACATGATAGGCACTTATACATGATAAGTAGGCCGAACCAGTGACATTTATGATAAGCACATGGAGTTTACTCTTGTCAATGTATTGTCATAAATCATATTAGTGCATATAATCTTTAGACCTGAGATAGCACAGTTATCTTGTATATAGGTGCTTTGAGTTTGATACTGCTTTCATACTTGCACTGTGTATGGGTATATGGGCATGTGTTGGCTCCTACTAGTTATATATGGGGATAAGTGTTGATCAAGATGGAATCTGTTTCCCTAAGTAAATAGGGATAAAATCCTATGTTCATTTAATTGTTCTTGATGTTTCAAGTTCCTGTCCTGCCAGGACAGATAGATTTATTCAGAAAAGAGTTTCAAATGAGAAAATCTTTTAATCAAGAACTGGAATTAAAAGAGAACATAATATTCATAGCAAATGGGGTTTGACATAAACCATGACTCCAGCTCGAATTGGGATTTTGTAACAGAGTGATTCTAGTGCATGGTAACATATGATTATAGGTTCATTTAAGGTAAATCTTATTACTGATTGGATGGCCATGGCATGCTATGCTAGGTGTTAACCATGGTCTATGAGGTGCATAGAATGATTTAGAGAAATCATTTATGGTAAGAAAGAGTTATGATGATATTAAGAGTTGATATCATGTCTCATTGCTAATTAGTGATGAGCCTAGTAAGTCACACACATACACAAGTAATCACCAAATTAAATATGATTTAATTAATTAATTAATTAAAGAGTTTAATTGATTAATTAAATAGGTTTGGTTTTCAATTAGATTGCAAAGTCCCTAGCATGGCTTGAAACCAAATCTAGGTTATTGGATGTATAGTATAAGTTAAATTTATATTTAAAGTGTTTAAAAATGAATTCAATTAATGAGAAATTAATTAATAGAGATTAATTAATTAATTAATTTATATTTGATATAAGTTGATTAGAAGAAGAGAAATAATTATTTTTGGTTGAGAACTCAAAATTAAGACATAGGAGTATTTTAGTCATTTCACAGGGTGACATGTGGCACCATGAGATGGTGACATATGACACTACACGTAAGCTTGCCATATGTCTTTTAATCATGTAAGATGATTAAAGTCAAGAATAAATATAGGTTTGACACTTGGCACAATGTGATTGGGTCAATTAAACCTAGAGCCAATCAAAAGGTGACATGAGGCAAGGGTTTTAAGTGGTGACCTAGCTATATAAGTGTTGTTATGAAAAGAAAAAAAAAAAAAAACATAAGCTGCTGGTTTTCTTTTTGTGCCACCACCTTGGAGTCCACTCCCTTCTTTTCTTCTTCATCTCTCATCAATTCAAAGAGATTAGCAAACAATCTCTTGAATTAAAAATACTAGAAATTATTTCTAGTGTCCTGTTTACATCTATAATCTCTCAAAAGGCAAAACTTGATTTTTTAATTCATAAAGAAAGCTTTAGAAGCTGTTCAAGGGCTGCCATAGGTGATCTTGGTGTGGACAAGCTAGAGGGACAACATCTGGTGTCTTAAGATGCATCCCAAAGGTGCCAAACACACTGCAGTGCATCAAAAGGTTAGTGTACTTGTTTTTGATCGAATCTAGGGTTCTAATGAATTAATCTGTTAATTTTAAAATCTTAAATGGCAAATGTAGATCCAAAAATATATTAAAAGAGTTTTAATATGTTGTTTATCATTGAAATCAAATAGATAAAAATAAATCTTGCATGATGCTTGTGACCCAAGATAAAAAATTTTGAATTTTAATGATCTAAACTTGTGTTTTTCATGCTTCCGCTCCTTCAATTGGTATCAGAGCCACTATATTTGCCATTTAGATTGTTAATTATATGATTTAATTGTAACACCCTCACTGTAGCAACTCCGTACATTTTACTATTTTGGTGACCGGTGTTGGTCCGGACAGCTAGAACGTCTGGAAGAATATTTAAATTAAAGTGAGGAACCACAATTAACTCAAATATTAATAAATAAAATACAACCAAGTTAAATGAACCGGTGCCCCAACGATGGGTAACCCAGTGAGAAGTTGTGGTTCTCGCAACCAGGAGACCTAGACCCGAGGGAAAATTCATAAAATAATTTTTGGGACTCCAGAGAAGAGTCATTGAGAGTTCTATGGCATTAGAATGCCAAGAAAAGGCTTAGAAAAATTTTTCAATTGGTACAGACAATTTTGGTCTGTTAAGCCAAATGGAGGGCATTTTGGTCATTTCGTCTTCAGAGATGATTTTTAGCCGACTTCTCCAGTTAAGTAAATAATTATTATGACATAAAATGTGAATAAATATTACTAAAAATTAAATTGAAAATGAGTGGAGAAGAAAAGAAAAGAAAATGAGAAAAATGTCAATTATGACATCACCATGAGGTTATTAAAAGTGCTCCCACCAATCACATTTGAACAAGCTATTAAAAAATAATTAAAAAGAGGTAAAATGAGGTAAAATTAACAAAACAAAATCTTCTCTTCCTCACCCCAAACTAGACGTTTCCCTTTCCCATACCCATTCCACCATGAAAGCTCACCAAAGCTCCCAACCTCACCTCATCTCACCTTAAAACCACTACATAGCTTCACAAAAAATTTATCTTGCAACTTAAACATCCTCTAGGAAGCCAAAAGAGGAAGAAAAAAGAAGTTTGGTTGGCTTGAAATTTAGCTCCAACAAGGTTAGTGTCCAAACTTTTACTATTTTGATTTAATTCATGTTTAATGGCATGAATTGTGTAGGAATTATAAGAAAATAAAACAAACATGTGTGTGTGTGCACTTTACAAATTTTGGCAGCTAGGTTTAGTTAGGGTTTGATGATTTTGCTTGATAGCAAAATGGTTATGAGCAGCCTTTGGTAGTGGATGAGTGATTGAACATAGTTAAGTAAGTGAAATGCAAGAATTGTGCATGTATGAACATGAAAAATTTGACACTTGAACAACTTTAGGGTTTGCTCATGTAATGATATGTTAACCTTGTAATGGTCAATTAGTGACCATTTGAATGTGTGTGAGAAGGAATTGAAGTGAGTAAGGGTGTTGGAGTTGAAATGAGGTGTGCTGCCCTTGGTGACCTACAGGACTGGGTGTGAGTCCAGCAGGTTTGGGCAGATATAAATGGAGTTGTAGAGGTTTAATTGATGCAAGGCCAATTGAATATGAAACTAGACACATAATGGCACAACTTTGGTGAAGAAACCCTGCCCAGATAACCAAACCAAGTGGACAAAAAAATTACTCTAATCTGGGTGACTTGCATTCTGCTTGGGTAAAATGACTAAATGAATAGTATCTATTCATTTGGTCATAACTCAGTGTAGAAAGGTCTAATTGACCTAAAATTTTATCAGCGGAAAGCCGAGATATAGACCTACAACTTTCATGAAGAAACCAAACCCAAATTTTAACTATAACATGTTCAAAATTGACCTACAGTCAATGCACAAAACCTGCAGAATTGGTTCTGCCCAGAAAATTCTGGAAATTTGCAATCTGTCCAGTTATGGTTTTTAGACCATAACTTGAGTTAAAAAACTCCAAATGGAGTGATTCAAAAAAAGAAATGTAACTAGGCACAATAAGAAACAACTTTCATGAATCCAACTTTGCCAAATTCGTACTGTGCAAATGACCAATGGAACAGTAAACATAATGCTTGAAATCTAAAAATTTTGAATAACTAACACCAAGCTTAGAAATGGTATTGGCAACCAATACCAACAACTTTAGAATGCAAAATGTGGTATGTTGGGAATATTAGAACCAATGTACCTATTGTCTATGCAAAAGTCAACATTTTAGTTGACTAATGAAATGAATAGTAACGCTTAAACTTCAATTTCAAGAATTGTGAAATTTAAAAGTGTAACATGCCCTAGTACACCTAACAAGATTGGTTTGGATAGGTTGGCATGCCAATAGGGTTCGATTAGCGATCGCACATGGCATTATGCCATTCTGTGATTTCATGGCTTTTAGCCATTCTGACATTGTGTTGATACTTGGTCTTGTGCCTAATGTTATTACAGCTTATTAGCTGTTCTGTTGCACATTGGGAGATACATATCTAATCGATAGTGTGACGGCCCGAGGTACTTGATACCAGTGCCAGTTTACCCGTTTATCTAATCCAGTCATCCAGTATAGGTTACCTGGGCAACCAAAAAAATGAAAGTGGATAAATTTAATGAAATAATGAATATAACAAGTACAAAATAAATAATACTACAAATAATTATTGAAAAATTATCTGCATAAGACATCAGAACATTCACTGCATATTTATTTTCTGTTATTTCTTTTTATTCTATTATTGGGACCACTAAGTATTTTTGCTTAGCGTGTTGCTTTTTGCCACACGTAGGTTCTGGAGAGACCGATAGAGAGCCCAGTAGACCACAGACTGGGTGAGACCATCTGCAGCTCTACATAGTGTCCGTGTCACCTCACCATCTTCAGTGCATTGGTAGGACACTAGGTTTCATTTTGGTATTTTGTAATTAACTTTTATTTTCTCATGTGTAATTGAGACTTATGTTATGTATTTTGGTATTAATGTAAATAGTGGAAATTGTGTTTATAAATGAAAAATTGAATATTTATTTATGACTTGTATATGAATATCATGAGGAATGAATGAATGAGAAATGGAATTGTTGTTAAAAAATATTGAGACTTTACTGATGAAATGGAGTTTGGGAATGATTGAAAACATATTGGAAGTGTTTTTCACAAGTTCGGAAGAACTGTTTTCTCCAGTTTTAGCCAGTACTCTGCCAGATTTTCTATAAAATTTGCGGAACCTCAAATAAATTTATGATCTCAATAAATGACTTAAATGAATTATACTTCACAAATTGTACTTCATAACTATGAAAAAAATAAATAAGGAAGGACAAAAATAATTGAAATAAAATATGGTATTCCGGTACACTGTGTGGCATATCTTATTCGGCTACACTGTAGACGGGTAAGGGGTGTCACATTTAGTGGTATCAGAGCACGGTTTAACGTTTCTGGGTCCAGATTGAGTCCATACCATGCATTGTATTTGTAAGAGTCGAGGTGACACTAATGCAGATCTGTTTATCTTTGTTATTTTGAATAGGATATGGACCCCACATCTCAGAGGACAGTTGAGGAGGAAGTGGAGAGTCATGCTCCACCTGCAGTAGCTGAGACTGGGGGTATGGGAGAACCTACTCTGTTAGCTCCAGCAGAGCCTGCTCAGCCTCCATAGGCCATGTTTCAACAAATGGCCAAGTTCTTCAGACAAATGGCTGGGGTAATGCCACCACCACCACCACCTCCACAGCAGAAATCACATCTAGAAAGACTAAGAAAATTTGGAGCAGTGGACTTCTTTGGCAAGAGAGAAGATGATTCTATTGCAGCCGAAAACCGGTTGAACAGAACAGGGAGAATTTTAAAACAACTCCACTGCACTCCATAGCAAAACTTAGAAGCTGTTGTATCCCTGCTGCAAGATGATGCCTACCAATGGTGGGATATAGTGTCTAGTGAAGTGCAGCCAGAATTAATAACATGGGACTTCTTCCTTTTCGAATTCAAGAAGAAGTATGTGGGTAGTGTATGCCTAGAAGAGAGAAGAAGAGAGTTCGTTAACCTGAGGCAGAGACAGCTGACAGTGGCAGAGTATGAAAAAGAATTTGTCAGACTGAGTCATTATGGAAGGGAGATAGTCCCTAATGAAGCCGAGAGGTGTAAAAGATTTGAAGAGGGATTAAATGACAACATAAAAATCATGATTACTGCCTTAGGAATCACAGACTTCACCAAGTTAGTGGAAGCTACAATAAAAGTTGAAAAGGTTAGAATAAGTGAGCAGACCAGAAGAGAGAGACAGCAGAAGAGGGACCGGGGTCAGTCTAGCTCATCTCCTGCACCTGGGAAGAAGTTCAAAGGTCCACCTGCACAGAGTTCAGGTCAACCACAAGGTTAGGGTCAGTCCCAGGGGCCCAGGCCACAGTTCACCCCTAGGAGAGGTCAGTCCACACCATCAGTGGGCAGCTATCTAGGGACGGGGTTTAGGGGACCAGCCCCAATATCTTCTACATGTCCACATTGCCTGAAGTGGCATAAGGAGGAGTGTTAGAGAGTGACGGGTGCCTGCTTAAGGTGTGGGTCAACAGAGCATCAGTTAAGGAACTGTTCACCCAGAACTGCTATAGTTGCTCCAACACAAGCAGACAGACCTGCTCCTGCACCTCAAAGAGGTAGGAAATCTAGTAAATCTGAGGCAGTGGGACCATCACAGAGACCTGCATCTGAGCCAACACAGAGGCCTGAGGGCAGAGCACCTGCCAGAGCCTATGCTATAAGAGCTCAGGAGGAGTAAGATGCCCCAGACGTCATCAGGGGTACGTTCTCCCTCTAAAATACATCTGTGCATGCATTGGTGGATCCAGGATCCACTCATTTATACATCTGCATCAACCTACCCGTAGAAAGGGGGATATTAGTAGGGGAGAGTGACCAAGACATTCTGGTCACTAATCCATTGGGCCATAGTGTAGTGGTGAACAAAGTGTACAAGGGTTGCCCATTAAGGATTCAGGGGTATGAATTCTTGGCAGACCTGATTGAATTGCCTTTCCATGAGTTTGATGTGATTTTGGGAATGGACTGGTTGTCACGTTATCAAGCAATGGTTGATTGCAAGTTAAAGAGGATTTCATTGAAAACTCCTGAGGGTAATGAGATCACAGTTGTGAGAGAAAAGACAGATTTCTTGTCCAATGTCATATCAGCTTTAATTACAAGAAAACTGATGAGAAAAGGCTGTGAAGCCTACCTAGCACATGTGGTGGATACTAGGCAGGCTAAGCCAGATCTATGTGACATACCCATAGTAAGAGACTTCCCAAATGTGTTCCCTGAAGAATTTCCTGGCTTGCCACCAGAAAGGGAAGTTGAATTTGCCATTGAGATACTGCTGGGTACAACACCAATCTCTATTGCTCCTTATAGGATGGCACCCATAGAATTGAAGAAACTGAAAATTCAGTTATAGGAGTTACTGGATAAGGGTTTCATACGCCCCAGTGTGTCACCATGTTGAGCTCCAGTGCTGTTTGTGAAGAAGAAGGATGGGACTTTGAGGTTATGCATTGATTACCGGCAGTTGAATAAAGTGACAGTGAAGAACAAATATCTGTTGCCTAGAATTGATGATCTGTTTGATCAGTTAAAGGGAGCAGGAGTATTTTCTAAAATTGATCTCAGATCAGGGTATGATCAGTTGAGGGTGAAGGATGCAGATGTACCAAAGACTGCATTTAAGACCCGGTATGGGCATTATGAGTTCCTGGTGATGCCCTTTGGCCTAACAAATGCACCAGCAGCATTCATGGACCTTATGAACCATATCTTTCATCCACACCTAGATTGGTTCGTAGTGGTCTTTATTGATGATATTTTGGTGTATTCCAAGACCAGGGAAGAATATGATGAGCATTTGAGGATTGTTTTGCAAACCCTAAGAGAAAAGAAGCTGTATGCTAAGTTGTCCAAGTGTGACTTCTGGTTAAATGAAATTACATTCCTTAGACACATAGTGTCAGCAGATGGGATTAGAGTGGATCCCAATAAAATAGAAGCAGTGATGGAATGGAAGCCTCCCAGAAATACAACTGAGGTCAGAAGTTTCTTGGGGCTAGCTAGATATTATAGAAGATTTGTGAAGGGATTTTCTTTAATAGTTGCTCCAATGACCAAGTTGTTACACAAGAATTTCAGATTTGACTGGAATAACAAGTGTCAGGCCAGTTTTGAAAAGTTGAAGGCTATGTTAACAGAGGCACTAGTGTTAACAAAGCCAGTCTCAGGAAAGGACTTTGTGGTCTACAGTGATGCCTCTCATAATGGGTTAGGGTGTGTATTGATGCAAGAGGGGAAGGTGGTCGCCTATGCTTCCAGGCAGCTAAGGCCACATGAACAGAATTACCCTACCCATGATCTATAACTTGCAGCAATTATCTTCGCACTGAAGATATGAAGGCATTACTTGTATGGTGAAAAGTGCTACATTTACACAAACCACAAAAGTCTGAAATACTTGCCATCTCAGAAAGAGCTCAACCTCAGACAGAGGTGATGGATTGAGTTCCTGAAGGACTATGATTGTGTGATTGATTACCATCCTAGCAAGGCAAATGTAGTTGCTGATGCTTTGAGCAGAAAATCCATCACAGCTTTGAGATCATTGAATGCCCGTCTATCTTTGGCTCGAGATGGAGCTATTTTGGCTTAGTTGCAAGTGAGGCCAAACCTGCTACAGCAGATTTTAAATGAGCGGAAGGTAGATGAGAAGTTAATGGCTATTATGAGCAAAATCCTAAAAGGGAAAGAAATTGACTATGAAGTGAAAAAAGATAGGTGTCTGTACTACAAAGGAAGAGTATGTGTATCAGATGATAGGGAATTGAAAGTCAGTATCCTGAAAGAGGCACACACCAGTGTTTATGCTATGCAACCAGGAAGTATAAAAATGTATCATGATCTGAAGCTTCAGTATTGGTGGCCTGGTATGAATAAGGACATAGCTGACTATGTGACTAAATGCTTAACATGTCAGCAAGTCAAGGCAGAACATCAAGTTCCATCGAGTTTGCTATAGCCTATACGCATACCTGAATGGAAATGGGATCGGGTTAGCATGGATTTTGTAAGTGGTCTACCTCTCACCCAGAAGAAGCATGATGCAGTATGGGTGATAATAGATAGATTGACAAAGTCAGCACACTTTTTGCCAGTTAGGACTGACTACTCACTGGAGAAGTTAGCAGAATTGTATATCAGTGAGATAGTTAGACTGCATGGAATTTCACTTTCCATCATATCTAATCGAGACCCAAGATTTACATTGAGATTTTGGAAGAAGTTGGATGAATCCTTGGGTACACAACTCCACTTCAGCACAGCTTTCCATCCTCAGACGGATGGGCAATCAGAAAGAGTAATCCAGGTAAACAATTGAAATCAATTGAACTAATACAAATATTGAACTGAAATGATAATAATAACATGAAATATATGTCAGGTCCTTGAGGATATGTTGAATTGTGTCATTGAGTTTGAGGGAAGTTGGGATAGATACCTCCCACTGGCAGAATTTGCATACAACAATAGCTACCTAGCTAGCATCGAAATGGCCCCGTATGAAGCACTGTATGGGAGGAAATGTGGAACTCCAGTGTGCTGGACTGAATTAGGTGAAGAAAAACTGGTAGGGCCAGACTTGGTGAAACAGACTAAGGAGAAGGTAAAGCTAATCAAAGCCAATCTGAAGGTTGACTCAGACAGATAAAAATCTTATGCCGACCTAAAGAGAAAAGAAATAGAATATGCAGTCATTGAACGTGTGGGTCCAGTGGCCTATAAGCTAGCTTTACCACCAGAGCTGGACAAGATCTACAATGTGTTCCAAGTATCTATGCTAAGAAGATACCGCTCAGATCCTTCACATGTCATATCCATGGAAGAAATTGAAGTACAACCGGATTTGACATATGAAGAAGAACCCATACAGATCCTAGCTCAGGAAGTGAAAGAGTTGAAGAATAAGTAGATTCCACTGGTGAAAGTGCTTTGGAGGCACCACAACACCGACGAGGCAACTTGGGAAAGTGAAGAGACGATGAGGCAACAGTTCCCTCAATTGTTTGCATCAAGTAAATTTCGAGGAGAAAATTTAAATTGGAGGGGAAGAGTTGTAACACCCTCACTGTAGCAACTCTGTACATTCTACTGTTCCGGTGACTGGTGTCAGTCCACACAGCTAGAACGTTTGGAAGAATATTTAACTTAAAGTGAGGAACCATAATTAACTCAAATATTAATAAGAAAAATTTAGGAAAAATTTTAGAAATAAAATACAACCAAGTTAAATGAGCCGGTGCCCTAGCGATGGGTAACCCAGTGGGAAGTTGCGGTTCTCGCAACTAGAAGCCTTAGACCCGGAGGAAAATTCATAAAATAATTTTTGAGACTTTAGAGAAGCGTCATTGAGATTTCTATGGCATTAGAATATCAAGAAAAGGCTTAAAAAAATTTTTCAATCGGTACAGACAATTTTGGTCTATTAAGCCAAACGGAGGGCATTTTGGTCATTTCGTCTTCAGAGATGATTTTTGGCCGACTTTTCCAGTTAATTAAATAATTATTATGACATAAAATGTGAATAAATATTGCTAAAAATTAAATTAAAAATGATTAGAGAAGAAAAAAAAAAGAAAATGAGAAAAATGTCAATTATGACATCACTATGAGGTCATTAAAAGTGCTTCCACCAATCACATTTGAACAAGCTATTAAAAACTAATTAAAAAGAGGTAAAATGAGGTAAAAATTAACAAAACACAATATGCTCTTCCTTACCCCAAACCAGACGTTTCCCTTTCCCATACCCATTCCACCATGAAAGCTCACCAAAGCTCCCAACCTCACCTCATCTCACCTTAAAACCACTACATAGCTTCACAAAAAATTTATCTTGCAACTTGAACATCCTCTAGGCAGCCAAAAGAGGAAGAAAAAAAGAAGTTTGGTTGGCTTGAAATTCAGCACCAACAAGGTTAGTGTCCAAACTTTTACTATTTTGATTTAATTCATATTTAATGGCATGAATTGTGTAGGAATTATAAGAAAATAAAACAAACATGTGTGTGCGTGCACTTTACAAATTTTGGCAGCTAGGGTTAGTTAGGTTTTGATGATTTTGCTTGATAGAAAAATGTTTATGAGCATCCTTTGGTAGTGGATGAGTGATTGAACATAGTTAAGTAAGCGAAATGCAAGAATTGTGCATGTATGAACATGAAAAATTGGACACTTGAACAACTTTAGGGTTTACTCATGTAATGGTATGTTAACCTTGTAATGGTCAATTAGTGACCATTTGAATGTGTGTGAGAAGGAATTGAAGTGAGCAAGGGTGTTGGAGTTGAAATGAGGTGTGCTGCCCTTGGTGACCTACAGGACTGGGTGTGAGTCCAGCGGGTTTGGGCAGCTATAAATGGAGTTGTAGAGGTTCAATTGGTGCAAGGCTAATTGAAAATGAAACTAGACACATAATGGCACAACTTTGGTGAAGAAACTCTACCCAGAAAACCAAACCAAGTTGACAAACAAATTGCCCTAATCCGGGTGACTTGCATTCTGCATGGGTAAAATGACTAAATGAATAGTGTCTATTCATTTGGTTATAACTCAATGTAGAAAAGTCCAATTGACTTGAAATTTTTTCAGCAAAAAGATGAGATATAGACCTACAACTTTCATGAAGAAACCAAACCCAAATTTTGATCATAACATGTTCAAAAACTAACCTGCATTCAGTGCACAAAACCTGCAGAATTGGTTCTGCCCAGAAAATTCTAAAAATTTGCAATCCGGCCAGTTATGGTTTTTAGGCCATAACTTGAGCTACAAAACTCCAAATGGAGTGATTCAAAAAATGAAATGTAACTTGACACAATAAGGAACAACTTTCATGAAGACAACTTTGCCAAATTCCTATTGTACAAATGACCAATGGAACAGTAAACATAATGCTTGAAATCTAAAAATTTTGAGTAACTAACACCAAGCTTATAAATGGTATTGGCAACCAATACCAACAACTTTAGAATGAAAAATGTGGTATGTTGGGAATATTAGAACCAATGTACCTATTGTCTATGCAAAAGTCAACATTTTAGTTGACTAATGAAATGAATAGTAACACTTAAACTTCAATTTCAAGAATTGTGAAATTTAAAAATGTAACATGCCCTAGTACACCTAGCAAGATTGGTTTGGATAGGTTGGCATGCTAA
Source organism: Hevea brasiliensis (assembly GCF_030052815.1). Lineage (NCBI taxonomy): Eukaryota > Viridiplantae > Streptophyta > Magnoliopsida > Malpighiales > Euphorbiaceae > Hevea > Hevea brasiliensis. The sequence continues at coordinate 76,226 of NW_026614635.1, forward strand.
TAGGGTTCAGTTAGCAGTACTGCACATGGCATTATGCCATTCTGTGATTTCATGGCTTTTAGCCATTCTGACATTGTGTTGATACTTGGCCTTGTGCCTAATGTTATTACAGCTTATTAGCTGTTCTGTTACACACCAGGAGATACAAATGTGACCAATGGTGTGATGACCCAAGGTACTTGACACCCAGTGTCAGTTTACCCATTTATCTAGTCCAATCATCCAGTATAGGTTACTTGGACAAAAAAAAAAATGAAAGTGGATAAATTTAATGAAATAATGAATATAACAAGTACAAAACAAATAAGATTACAAATAATTATCGAAAAATTGTCTGCATAAGACATCAGAACATTCACTACATATTTATTTTCTGTTATTTCTTTTTATTCTATTATTGGCACCACTAAACATTTTTGCTTAGCGCATTGCTTTTTGCCACGCGTAGGTTCTGGAGAGACCGATAAAGAGCCTAGTAGACCGCAGACTGGGTGAGACCATCTGCAGCTCTGCATAGTGTCCTTGTCACCTCACCATCTTCAGTTCATTGTTAGGACACAAGGTTTCATTTTGGTATTTTGTAATTAACTTTTATTTTCTCATGTGTAATTGAGACTTATGTAATGTATTTGGGTATTAATGTAAATAGTGAAAATTGTGTTTATGAATGAAAAATTGAATATTTATTTATGACTTGTATATGAATATCATGAGGAATGAATGAATGATAAATGAAATTGTTGTTGAAAAATATTGAGACTTTGTTGATGAAATGGAGTTTGGGAATGATTGAAAACATATTGAAAGTGTTTTTCACAAGTTCGGAAGAACTGTTTTCTCCATTTTAAGCCAGTACTCTGCTAGATTTTCTACAAAATTTGCGGAACCTCAAATAAATTTATGATCTCAATAAATGACTTAAAAGAATTACACTTCACAAATTATACTTCATAACTATGAAAAAAATAAATAAGGAAGGATAAAAATAATTGAAATAAAATATGGTATTCCGGTACACTGTGTGGCATATCTTACTTGGCTACACTGTAGACGAGTAAGGGGTGTCACATTATTTATATGGTATGATCATGAGATGATAGATCCATTGCTGGTTGCAAAGAAAAGGGGCAGCTTGGTGACCAACACCAATGGTGCGCACACTTTGTGGTCTCCAATTGTGTGCGTAATGTTTGGTTTTTTTAATTTACAATTGTTGTATGATCTAAAAGCTCATCCTATGTCTAATTAAATTAATTAATTAGAGTTTTAATCACACAATTAAATTTTAATTGAAATCAGAATTTTTAAAATTGTTTGAATGTAATTCAAATCTGAATTTTAAAAATTGTTTGAATGTGATTCAAATCTGAATTTTTAAAGTTGTTTGAATGTGATTCAAATCTGAATTTTTAAAAGTTATTTGAATGTGATTCAAATCTGAATTTTTAAAGTTGTTTGAATCATATTCAAATCTAGATTTTTAAGTTGAATATGAGATATTCAATTTAATTTAAGTAAGTATGTTATATTTAATTGTTAAATAGTGATATGCATGATAGATGATCATGGACTATAAAAGACCAATGTGATTGGATTTATTTCTTTTATGTTTCTTTGGGTTATAAATTAATTAATTAATTTTAATTAATTATTGGGCATGTATTATTAAGGTTGTAATAGTTTTGGGTTGTAATTTCATTTATTTAGTTCTTGTTAATTCTCCTTGGTATGCCAACGATTACTATGTAATTGGATTGCAAGAAGATCAAGGAAGTCAAGAGCATTGGTGGGACTAGTGGGAGGAATTCAAGATCAAGTGTTGATTATGTACTCCTTCAGCAACTCTTGTAAAATGAATGAATGAAATGCACCTAAGAATGCCCTGATTCAATTCTTGGTGGCTCAGAATTGAATCACTTAGAAAAGTCCATGATCATACCATATTTATTTATTATATATGAATGCATGAGATGTATGGGAATGTATGCAAGTATATGATATATGCATGCTAATTAGATAATGTGCAAAGTGAGACCTTAATAGTAATTAGGATGACCGTAAAATCTTCCAAACAAATAATTAAGTTGAAAATGCTATAATTAAAGTAATTTGATTAAAAGACCATAATCATTTTGGTTAATTACATGATACATTTACTAATTAATCTGGTTATTTTCTGCAGTTAATTTTCTGATAATAATGAGCACAGAACAACCACCACCATCCAATATCCTTGCAAACATACTTGATCGCAATAGGTTAACAGGACCTAATTTGTCTGATTGGCTAAGAAATTTGAAACTTGTCCTGAACCTTGAACATATAGGATATGTTCTAGACTCAAATGTTCCTGGTCCCTTACCTCCAGAGGCCACTCAAGAGGAACGTGAAACTTTGGACAAGTGGAAGGAGCATGATATGAGAGCGAAATATTACATGCTTGCTTCCATGAGTAATGAGTTACAGAAGTAGCATGAGAACATGCAGAGTGCGAGTGAGATCCTCCTTCACCTACAAGAGTTATATGGTGAGCACAGCAGGAATGCTAGATATGAGATATCTAGACAGCTATTCCGCATTAGGATGTCTGAGGGATAGAATGTTGGGAATCATGTCCACAAGATGAGTCGGCTAATTGAGCAGCTAGAACATCTTGACTTTAACATGGATTTCCAACTACAGACGGATTTGATCCTTCAGTCCCTACCTGAGACATTTGGGAATTTTGTTACAAATTTCCATAAGACTAAATAGGAATGCACCTTAGCTGGTTTACTCAACATGCTGGTTATTGCCCAAAAGAATATACTGGGCAATAAAAGAAAAGAGGTAGCTTTGATTGCATCTTCTTCTGCTGGAAAGTCCAAAAAGAAAAAGGTCAGTTAGAAAAAGAAACCTCAAGTCCCAGGATCTTCTAAGAAGATAGCCAAACAGAAAAACAAAGATCAAAGCTGACAAAGGCAAAGGAAAGTGTTTCCACTTGCCCGGCAGGATGGGCCTTTGGAAAGGAATCGCCTGAGTATAGCAATCTAAAAGAATGCAATGCCATGATGAAAATCAACTTAAGTTCAAAATATATTTGGTACTTAAGATTAGGTCATGTTGCAGAAGATAGGATTGCAAAATTGGAGAAAATGGAGATTTTATCCTTATTGGGCTCTGAGCCTACTCTAACTTGTGAATCCTGCCTTCAGGGCAAAATGACTAGATCACCCTTGTTGGACAAGGACTAAGGGCTAAAAATATTTTGGGTTTAATACATAGTGATGTATGTGGTCCATTTAAAGAAATGGTTAGAGGTGGCTTTCATTGCTTTATTACCTTTACTGATGACAAATCAAGTTTTGGGTATTTGTATTTGATGAAATACAAACATGAATCCTTTGAAAAGTTCAAAGAATTTAAATCTGAAGTAGAAAATCAAACAGGAAATAGTATTAAATCTCTTCTATCAGATCATGGAGGTGAATACTTAAGTACTAAATTTGATGAATACTTGAGAGAGCACGGCATTGTTTCTCAATTGACTCCTCCAGGAACACCACAGCTGAATGGTGTATCTGAAAGGAGAAATCATACCCTATTGGATACGGTACGTAGTATGATGAGCTATACTTATATGCTAATCTCCTTTTGGGGATTTGCATTAGAATCAGCTTTGTATATTCTGAATAGGATTCCATCAAAATCAGTATCTTCCACACCTTATGAGATATGGCATGGAAGAAAACCAAGTCTTAAGCATATTAAGATTTGGGGTTGTCCAGCTTATATCAAAAAGCTGAACACTGATAAATTAGAGACCAGATCAGAAAAGGGTCGATTTGTTGGATATCCAAAAGATAATTTTGGATATTATTCTTATTTGCCTACATCACAAAAGGTTGTGGTGAGTAGAGATGTCACATTTCTTGAACAATAGTTTGTTCAAGAAGGAGGCAAAGGAAGGCAAATAGAGTGAGAATTGGAGAATTCTGACCAACCAACAGATCAGATGGATATAGATCCATCTAGTCAATCTACACCTATTAATGAAACATCTACAGTTGTTCCTCATAGAACAACCAGGGTATCTCACCCACCAGTGAGATATGGTTTCCTTCATGAAGAAGAACAAGAGTTGTCTACTCATGAAGAAGTAGATCATGGAGATGATTCGGTTACCTATGAAGAAGCTATATCAGATATAGACTCTTCAAAATAAATTGATACTATAAAATCCGAGATTGATTCCATGTATAAGAATCAAGTTTGGGATCTTGTTGACCCACCTGAAGGTATTGTATCTATAGGGAACAAATGGGTTTTCAAGAAGAAAATTGGTTCTGATGGAAAGGTAGAGACCTATAAAGTAAGGCTAGTAGCAAAAGGGTTTCGCCAAAGGCAAGGAATCGACTATGAGGAGACTTTCTCGCCTGTTGCCATGCTTAAATCAATTAGGATTCTATTAGCAATAGCTGCATACTATGATTATGAGATTTGGCAGATGGATGTCAAAATAGCTTTTCTCAATGAATACATTGAAGAAAACATTTTCATGGAACAACCTAGGGGTTTTTGAATCCTAAGATGGTTCCAAAGTGCGCAAGCTAAAGCGATCCATTTATAGGTTAAAACAAGCTTCGAGGAGTTGGAATATTCGTTTTGATGAAGCCACTAAGTCATTTGGTTTTGTCAAAAATGAGGATGAGCCATGTCTATATAAGAAGGTTAGTGATAGTGTGATCACTTTCCTTATCTTATATGTGGATAATATTTTGTTGATAGGTAATGACACAGGTATGTTGACAACTATGAAGATATGATTGTCAAATACATTCTCCATGAAAGACTTAGGGGAGGCAACCTATATTCTTGGGATTCGCATCTATAGAGATAGAGCGAAAAAAATAATTGATTTATCCCAAAGTCTATACTTAGAAAATGTGTTAAAGAGGTTTAACATGCTTGATTCCAAGAGAGGATTGTTACCAGTGAGACATGGTATCCACCTTTCTAAAAGATGTCTCCAAAGACACCTGAAGAAAGAGACAAAATAGCCAGAATTCCATATGCTTTGACTATTGGAAGTTTAATGTATGCAATGTTGTGTACTAGGCCGGATATCGCATATGTTGTTAGTTTGACTAGCAGGTATCAATCCAATTCAGGTTTGGAACACTAGATAGCTGTCAAGAACATCTTTAAGTACTTGAGAAGAACTAAAAAGATTTATTCTTGATTTATGGAGATGGTGACTTATAATTGGATGGTTATACTGATTCTGATTTCCAATCAGATATCGATGATAGAAAGTCTACCTCTAGGTATGTGTTCATTTGTAATGGAGGTGCAGTCAGCTGGAAAAGTTTCAAACATAGTATGACTACAGATTCCACTATTGAGGCTGAGTATATTGCTGCATCAGATGCTGCAAAGGAAGCTGTTTGGATATAAGAAATCCCGGTCTCACTAGAAATCCAAACACATAGAAAGGTACTACCACATTATCAGAGAAATAGTTGGGCAAGGCGATACAGCCATGCAGAAAATAGCATCAGCTGAAAATCTAGCTAATCCATTCACTAAGCCTTTGTCACAAGCTCAGTTAGACCGACATCTTGAGAAGATGAGTCTAAGGTATTGTAATGAATGGCTCTAGTGCTAGTGGGAGATTATTAGTAGTATGCCCTAGAGCATATCATTTAGTATGTATCTTGTATATATTTTATTAATAAAAGGCATTTTTACTTTTCCGTTTATATAATATATTTATGTGTAATATTAAAGGTCCATTGATATTTTGTTAGAAATATTATTCTTAAGTTGTTAAGAATATGAGTGACAGTATTTCTAGTACAAAGTATCATAAATAGGTTCACAATCGAGGATACTTCACAATAAGGACATGACTTATCCAAAAAGATTGTAATCATGTTTGTTCCCAAGTTATTTATATGAGATGTAAATAAGATGGAATGATGAGTCTCTTGCCATATAACAAACATGATAGACACTTATACATGATAAGTAGGCCGAACCAGTGACATTTATGACAAGCACATGGAGTTTACTCTTGTCAATGTATTGTCATAAATCATATTAGTGCATATAATCTTTAGACCTGAGATAGCACAGTTATCTTATATATAGGTGGTTTGAGTTTGATACTACTTTCATACTTGTACTGTGTATGGGTATATGGGCATGTGTTGGCTCCTACTAGTTATATATGGAGGTAAGTGTTGATCAAGATAGAATCTGTTACCCTAAGTAAATAGGTATAAAATCCTACGTTTATTTAATTATTCTTAATGTTTCAAGTTCCTGGCCAGGACAGATAGATTTATTCAGAAAAGAGTTTCTGATGAGAAAATCTTTTAATCAAGAACTGGAATTAAAAGAAAACATAATATTTATAGCAAATGGGGTTTGACATATACCATGACTCCAGCTCAAATTGGGATTTTGTAACAGAGAGATTCTAGTGCATGGTAATATATGATTATAGGTTCATTTAAGGTAAACCTTATTACTGATTGGGTGGCCATGGCATGCTATGCTAGGTGTTAACCATGGTCTATGAGGTACATAAAATGATTTAGAGAAATCATTTATGGTAAGAAAGAGTTATGATGATATTAAGAGTTGATATCATGTCTCATTGCCAATTAGTGATGAGCCTAATAAGTCACACACATACACAAGTAATCACCAAATTAAATATGATTTAATTAATTAATTAAAGAGTTTAATTGATTAATTAAATAGGTTTGGTTTGCAATTAGATTGCAAAGTCCCTAGCATGGCTTGAAACCAAATCTAGGTTAATGGATGTATAGTATAAGTTAAATTTATATTTAAAGTGTTTAAATATGAATTTAATTAGTGAGAAATTAATTAATAGAAATTAATTAATTAATTTATATTTGATATAAGTTGATTAAAAGAAGACAAATAATTATTTTGGGTTGAGAACTCAAAATTAAGACACAAGGATATTTTGGTCATTTCACAGGGTGACATGTGGCACCATGAGATGATGACACATGGCACTACACATAAGCTTGCCATATATCTTTTAATCATGTAAGATTATTAAAGTCAAGATTAAATATAGGTTTGACACTTGGCACAATGTGATTGGGTCAATTAAACCTATAGCCAATCAAAAGGTGACATGTGGCAAGGGTTTTAAGTGGTGACCTAGCTATATAAGTGTTGTTATGAAAACAAAAAAAAATATAAGCTACCGGTTTTCTTTTTGTGCCGCCACCTTGGAGTCCACTCCCTTCTCTTCTTCTTCATCTCTCATCAATTCAAAGAGATTAGCAAACAATCTCTTGAATTAAAAATACTAGAAATTATTTCTAGTATCCTGTTTACATCTGTAATTCTCATAAGGCAAAACTTGATTTTCTAATTCATAGAAAAAGCTTTAGAAGCTGTTCAAGGGCTGTCATAAGTGATCTTGGTGTGGACAAGCTAGAGGGACAACATCTGGTGTCCTAAGACGCATCCCAAAGGTGCCAAACACATTGCAGTGCATCGAAAGGTTAGTGCACTTGTTCTTGATCTAATCTAGGGTTCTAATGAATTAATCTGTTAATTCTAAAATCTTAAATAGCAAATGTAGATCCAAAAATATATTAAAAGAGTTTTGATGTGCTGTTTATCATTGAAATTAAATAGATAAATATAAATCTTGCATGATGCTTGTGACCCTAGATGAAAAAATTTGAATTTTAATGATCTAAACTTGTGTTTTTCATGCTTTCGCTCCTTCAGGACCAATAAACCTAGGGCTTAACTTACCCTTCTTACCAAATCTTAGCACTTTCTTCTAAGGTGATACCTTAAGAAATACTTTATCGCCAATCTCATACTCTATATCCTTTCTCCTCAGGTCGGCATATGACTTCTGTCTGTCTGAGGCGACTTTTAAATTGTCTCTGATAAGTTTCATTTTTTCCTTAGTCTGTCTCACTAAATCTGGGCCCACTACTTTCTTCTCACCCAATTCTGTCCAACATAAGGGAGTCTTACATCTCCTCCCATACAATGCTTCATATGTAGCCATTTTTATGCTGGCTTAGTAGCTGTTATTGTATGCAAACTCTACCAAAAGAAGATATTTGTCCCAACTTCCTTTAAAATCAATGATGCAGCTCCTTAACATATCCTCCAATACCTATCATGTAATTCATGTCATTATTAGTAGTCTTTTAACATCTATAATAATTGACTAGGTTCTAAGGGTTACCTGAATCACTCGTTCTGACTGTCCATGCGTCTGTGGATGAAAAGTCATACTGAAGTGTAGTCGAGTGCCTAAGGACTCATGTGGCCTCTTCCAAAACTTCGAAGTAAATCTTGAGTCTTGGTCATATATGATTGATGTTGGCACTCCATGTAGCTGGACTATCTCATCTATGTAAATCTCTGCTAATCTCTTCAATAAGTAGTCGGCTCTAATTGGTAGGAAGTGAGCTGACTTAGTCAATCTATCCGCAATCACCCATATAGTATCATGCTTCCTCTGTGTCAATGGTAGCCCAATCACAAAATCCGTGGTAATGCGATCCCATTTCCACTCTGGTATGGATATAGGTTGCAACAACCCTGATGAAACCTGATGCTCAGCCTTAATCTGCTGGCATGTCAAACATCTAGTCACAAAATCACCAATCTCTTTCTTCATTCCAGGCCACCAATAATGGGTTTTCATGTCTTGGTACATCTTGGTACTTCCAGGGTGCATAGCATGGAAGCTACTGTGCGCCTCTTTCAAGATATTCTTCTTTAGTCCCTTATCTCCTGGTACACAGATTCTGCCTTTATAGTATAGGCACCCATCTCATTTCAACTCATAGTCAGTCTCCTTCCCCTCTTGAGTTTTGCCCATAATAGTTAGCAACTTTTCATCCCTTAGCTGTGTTTCTTGTATTTGTTGTAACAAGCTTGGCTTTATAAGTAACTCAGCCAAAATTTTCCCATCTTGTGCTAAAGACAACCGAGCATTCAGTGCTCTTAAAGCCATCATGCACTTCCAACTTAAGGCGTCAGCCACTACATTTGCCTTCCAAGGATAATAGTCAATCACACAATCATAATCTTTAAGGAATTCAATCCATCTCCTATATCTCAGATTGAGTTCCTTCTAGGTTGGCAAATACTTCAGACTCTTGTGATCCATATAGATATAGCATTTCTCACAATATAGGTAATGCCTTCATATCTTCAATGCAAATATTATTACTGCTAATTTCAGATCATGAGTTGGGTAGTTCTTTTCATGTGGACTTAGCTGTCTAGAAGCATAGGCAACTACTTTCCCTTCCTGCACCAGAACACACCCAAGCCCATTGTGAGAGGCATCACTATAGATCACATTGTCTTTCTCTGATTCTGGCTGTGTCAACACTGGAGCTTCTGTGAGCATAGCCTTCAGCTTCTCAAAGCTAGTTTGACATTTATCATTCCAGTCAAACTTTGCATTCTTATGCAGTAACTTAGTCAGTGGGGCTGCTATAAGGGAAAATCCCTTCACAAATCTCCTGTAGTATCCAGCTAACCCCAAAAAGCTTCTTACCTCTGTTACATTTCTAGGAGGCTTCCATTCAACTATTGCTTCAATCTTCTTTGGATCTACCTTGATCCCATCTGCTAACACAATGTGTCCAAGGAAGGATATCTCATCCAATCAGAAGTCACACTTGGACAACTTGGCATACAACTATTTTTCCCGCAGTGTCTGTAGTACTACTCTCAGGTGTTCATCATGCTCCTCCTGGTTCTTAGAATACACCAAAATATCATCTATAAAGAACACAACAAACTAATCCTAGTAGGGATGAAAGATGCGGTTTATCAGGTCCATGAAAGCTACTGGTGCATTTGTCAGCCCAAATGGCATCACTAGAAACTCATAGTGTCCATACCGAGTCCTGAAAGCAGTTTTTGGAACATCTGTCTCCTTCACTCTCAACTGGTGATAGCCAGATCTGAGATCTATCTTGGAAAATACTCCAGCTCCCCTCAACTAATCAAACAGGTCATCTACCCTAGGTAAAGGGTATTTGTTTTTCATAGTCACCTTATTCAGCTGCTGGTAGTCTATACATAGCTGAAGGGTACCGTCCTTCTTCTTTACAAATAGCACTGGTGCTCCCCAGGGTGACACACTAGGGCGTATGAAGCCCTTGTCTAGTAGCTCCTGTAACTGAACTTTCGACTCTCTCAGTTCAGTAGGTGCCATCCTATATGGAGCAATGGACATCAGTGCAGTACCCGGTATAACCTCTATAGCAAACTCCACTTCTCTATCAGGTTGTAAACACGGCAACTCTTCCAGAAACACATCTGGAAAATCACATATAGTGGGGATCTCCTGCATGCTTAGGCTAGTCTTCCTGGTGTCAACCACATGTGCTAAGAAAGCCTCACAGCCCTTTCTTATCAATCTCCTGGCTGCTGTGGCTGATATAATGGTGGAAAGACAACCCGTTCCTTCACCCACAACTGTAACCTCATCCCCATCTGCTGTCTGTAATGTCATCCTCTTTAGCCGACAATCTACCATCGCCTGATGACTTGTTAACCAGTCCATACCCAATATCACATCAAACTCATGGAATGGTAGCTCAATTAAGTCAACTGGAAACTCATAACCCTGTATCCTTAGAGGACAACCCTTATAGAACTTTTTCACCATGACACTAAGGCCTAAAGGGTTTGTGACTTGTATGTCCTCCTCTAACTCCTCTATCTGCACCCCTCTATCAACTGGCAATGTGATACATACATATGAATGTGTGGAACCCAGATCAATTAATGCACATACTAACAGATCATGTAGAGAAAAGGTACCTCAAATGACATCAGCTAGCTCTGGCTCATCTCGAGCTCTCATAGCATAAGCACGAGGTGCTACCCTAGTCTCCTGCCTCTGTACTATCTTTGCAGTAGGCCTCTGTGATGTACCAGCTGTATCAGGCCTCGCAGGTCTCCTACCCCTCTATGCTGCTGGGGCAGACCTCTCCATCTGAGGTGGAGCAATGGGAGCATTAGTGTTCCTCTGTGGACAATCCTTCAGGAAGTGATCCATAGACCCACATCTGAAACATCTACCCGTCAACAATCTGCACTCTTCTCTATGGGGTCTACCACAATGTACACAAGCAGGTGGTGGGGCTGATCCCTATGTAGCTGCACCAGGTGAACTACCCACTGATGCACCAGACTGTCCTCCTCCTTTCCTTGAAGCAAATAGAGACTTCTACTTCTTGCCCAGACCTTGAGTCTGACCTTGAGACTCCTTGGGCCTCTTACTACCCGTGTCTGCTAAACCAGACTAACCTAATCCCCTTCTTGCATTGCCTGTCCTTTCTGGACTGCTCTTCATTTCTGACTCTCTACACATCAAGGGCTGATGCTATCAACTGGGAGAAGTCTGTGAAGTGATGAGATGTCACTATCAATCGGATGTTGTTATTCAATCCGTCCTCAAACCTTCTGCATTTATCAGTTTCTGTAGGCATCAACTCTAATGCATATCCACTGAGTCTCATGAATTCCCGCTCATACTCGGAGACTATAAGCTACCTCTGTCTTAATGTCAGGAATTCTCTCCTTTTGGCCTCCAAGTACACATGACTGATGTATTTCTTTCTGAATTCAGCCAGAAAGAACTCCCATGTGATATGCGCAGGCTGTAACACTCTCGATACTGTCACCCACCATCTATAAGCATCCTCCTATAGCAGTGACAAAGCACATTCCAACTGCTGCTTTGGGGTACAGTGCAACTACTGCAATACCCTCTCTGTCCTCTCTAGCCAATACTCTGCTGCGGCTGGATCATCATCCCTCTTATCTCTGAAGTCAACTGCCCCATACTTTTGTAGTCTCTCTAGTGGAGATCTGTGTACAAGTTGTAGCTGTGGGGGTAGAGATGGCTGTACAGGTGGTGGTGGTGGCTGTGGCTGTGGCTGTGGAGGTGGAGGTGTGGGATGGCTCCAGTGACCTAACGGAGTAGCTGTGTCATCTGTTCATAGAAAGTCTGCTGTGCCCTACTCATAACACCCCGAGATGATTCCGCTATACTACTACTGCGCCCCCGACTAGGAGCAGGTGCTGATGCGTGACTCTCTACCTCCTCCTCTATCGATCCTAGAGATCTATGCTCTGAAGGATCAGATGCTATCGATCCTATAACAAAGAACAGATTTGCATTAGTGTCACCTCGACTTTATTTAAAGGCCCATGCATGTGATGCACTCTATCTATTTCTAACTATCTAGGTCCAAGACCGCCTAAACCTCTGCTCTGATAATACTAAATGTGATGCCCCTTACCCGTCTACTGTATAGTCGAGCAAGAAGTGCCACATTCGGTGCCGAAGCACCCTATCTTGTTTTATCATATCTATTCTAAACTTTTAATATCATTTAAAAGTAGTAATCCATGCATAGAATTTTTTTTTTTAATAACTTATTTCTGTGGAGACCCAGACAGAGCCTCCTCTGTTTTATTAGCATCTGGCGGGTTCCACTAATCACCTGTTAACATGTTCATATTCATTTCACACATTTCCATATCATATTCTCTTTTATCATTTCATTAACAATTATTTATGAGATCTCTAAAGAAATATCATCTATTGCATTCATATAGAAATTCATAGATATTAAATTTCAAGTTTACATTACAATCTCAAAATGGAATACATCATGTGTTTATGTACAATGAACAAAAAGTACAAAATCTAGACATACATGGTCCCCACCAAAAAGAAATACAATTGTAGAGGTGACTAGTAGACACCGCGGATCCGATCGGTCTGTATGAGCACTACTATCAAGCTCTTGTTATGGCTGTGGGGTGATCTCGGTACCTCGCAATGGAAAACCAACGCGCTAAGCATAATGCTTAGTGGTGCTTATTTTATAATAACAATAATTGAACAATTGAAATAATAATTGCAATTCATAATTTCTAGGTCTTTTACATTTTTATTGCACTTTGGAAACAAAAAAAAAAAATTATTGAAATATTTTTTGTTTGCTTATTGTATATTCAGTATTAATTAATCATTATCAATGCCCATGAAACCTATAACAGACTATAAGGGCTGGATACATGGGAGTATATGGGTTAGACAACCATATGTCTACCCTATATATTTGTCAGGCACGAGGCCAGCTATCGGGCACGATACCTGCTGTCAGGCTTGTAAAGCTAGAAATAAGGTAGGCACAAAGGCCAGTAAGTAGGTATATAGCCTGTAGAACAATCATACTAGACATATATTGTTGTTCATGATTTTCTTGGTAAGCAGTACTGCTATCTGTAGTCCCTAATTGGTATACCAATTTATCTAAACTAAATAAATAAGTCTAGGTATATTATGCGCAATTAAACATTTTTAATTTTTTTAGTACTATTCACTGTCACTATTTTCTAGTACTGTTCAGTGGTACCATTAATTTCATATTTATAGGACATTAGTCCCAATTTACATATTCATATCATTTTTAATATTTAATCAGCCTTATGAGTATTTTAATTATCATGTATAGCATTTTTTCATGAACTTTTCTTTAGGTTCATTTTGATATATTAACTTTATCTAGAAATTTGGGTAGGTTAGGATGTCTATCTGATCACACTTCCTTCATAATAATTGCTCCTCTATATTTAAACTTGAATTTTAGTTTTTGAATCACACAATTTGGGGTTATAGAACTCAAATTATGGTCAAAATACCATAACTGGTCCATATGCCTCTAAGCTGTCCAGAATTGGCAATTCCTAGTTAGTAAATTTGACTAGTCATTTGATCATTTTATGGTCATTTTTAGACTTAGGTTCCTTCATAAGATTTGTTCCTCTATATCTTAGGGACTCCCAGGTACAATTTCATAATTTTTTAAGCTTGGTATAGTGAGTTATGGTCAATGTATTGATCTGGACTCTTAATGTTATAAAGGCAATAATCAAACTTCTGGGCAGTATATTTGACCCTCTTTTTAGGGTCTTTACACTTAGAATTTGGCAAAGGTGTCTAAATCAATGTTGTAGCCCTAAGTATCATGTTTCTATATCATATTGGAACATCTCAAACGAAATTTCCTAGTGGGAGTTATGGCCAAATGAACACACGGGTATCAAATGGCATTATGGGTTCAACTTAACATTTTCCAGATTTCAATTCCTAACTTTGGCTAATATTTTCCCTAGGATGCAATGGTTTCTGGAGCTTGGTCAAAACATAAAAATTGTTGAGATATGTCTTATAAAACTTTTGGCACTAGTTTCACTCAATTTTCAATTTTGGAGACCAAGTTATGGCATTTTAACCAAAACTGGTCAAGCACACCAAAGGAAAAGTGTTTTGGTCAATTTCTGGGTTGGCAGTTTTAGTGACCCAACTTGTGCTAATAATTTAACTTGGTTAAAGGAAAAACTGGGTCAAGTGGTCTTCATGAAAAGTGTAGCCCTATGTCTAAGCTTTTCATTGATGTAAATTTTAAGTCATCTGGACCAGTATAGAGAGAGTTATGACTAAATGAACACATACTGTTTATTTGGTCATTTTTTGGATTTCAGTGTTTGGTCATCTAGGTTTGGGCAGAGAATTGGTTATGATTTTGAAAAAATTTGGGCATGGCGTCTGCATGAAAAATGGGCTATTTTTAGTCTATTTTCACTTTCAATTGGCCTCATACCAATTGGAGTCACACATTTTCAGTTATGGGTCAATAGACCCACTAGACTCATTGAGTCCAAACCTACAGAAAGATGAACACTCCCAATATCTCAATTCCTCCAACTTCCTTACTTCAATTTGCATGCAGTACACTTCTGTAAGCAATAATCTCAACTGTAAAGTCCTCAACATTTACACAAACCCTAGTTTTCAAAGTTTCAAATTTATACAAACACTACACAATCAAACTCCCAACCATTTTAACTCATCACATATTCTCATGGAACAATTTTTCATCACTTAAAAGCAACAAATCTCAAGTTCCATGGCTGCCAAAAATCAAGGGTTCTTTCCTTCATTTTTTCTTTTTAATTTCATGCAAATTTTCACTTGATTTAGCATGATATTCATGCTTAAAGAAGAGATTTAAAATTTAAAGCACTAACCTTTGTGGTGACCCAACTTTAAGCTTTCTAAACTTCAACTTTTCTCTTCTTTATGGGTATCTATTGCTTCCTTATGATATGGGGAGTATTTTTAATGAAGGGGACTATGGGTTTTGGTGTGTGGAAGCTTGGGAAATTAAGCTTGAAAGCTTGACAAAAATGGTGGAGAGGGGGCACAAGGGTGAACAGCACAAGGAGAAAGAGAAGAAAAAGAAGAAAGTTGGTGGGGTTTTGTCCTCTTATGCTATATATATTTATATATTTATGTGTACTTAATTTGTTTTAATTTTCATAAACCTTTTTCTTTTCTTTTCTTTTCTTTTCTTCTTCTTTTCTTTTTCTTCTTAATTCAATTCATAATATTAATTTGTGTTAATAATTTTTATTCTCTAAATTTTATTTTGATATTTAGGTCAAAATTCACCTCTGGGAGTGAAATGACCAAAATGCCCTTCATAATGCATATCAGCTCATTTTT
The DNA here is from genome assembly GCF_030052815.1 of Hevea brasiliensis. Classification (NCBI taxonomy): domain Eukaryota; kingdom Viridiplantae; phylum Streptophyta; class Magnoliopsida; order Malpighiales; family Euphorbiaceae; genus Hevea; species Hevea brasiliensis. Next base: position 91,839 of record NW_026614635.1, read on the forward strand.
ATTATTTTTGTACTAATTTATAAATTCTCTAATTTTTTTTCTATATTTTTTTATATTTATTTCTTCAATTTATTCCTCCTCACTATAGTTTAGGTGTAGTTCCAGACATTTTAATTATCCGAACAGATATTAGTCATCGGAATAGTAAAATGTACGGACTACCTACGGTGAGGGCGTTACAAGTACTAATAATTTTGTCAGATACAATGTAAATTTAAGTTTTGGTGTTTTAATAAATGTAAAATTTTTATGATATTTAAAATGTTTGCAAATGATGGTATCAGGGTTGAGTTAGGCTCTCCTAATTTTAGTTTTTTATAGTTATCGGGTTGGGTTGATCCGAATAAAAATGTAATATTTTATTTTATTTTATTTACAAGATAGGCCTCAATTTTTTGCCCTGATGACGGATTTGGGAACAATAAGACTTACTATGAGCCTCAGAAACTTTGTACCAGCTTAGGTCCTAGTGTCGGTCCGGGCTGTGGAATCAGGTCATGAGTAAGTTGGTATCAAAGCGTAGGCTCTAAATTCATGGGAAAGTGTACATTTAAGATTTAAAAAATAAAGGAGTCTTGTTAGGAGGTCACATGCGGAGCATAGGATCCTATTTCGTCTTCTTCTATAATTCTTTATTTTAAGATTTTGTATTATTTCTCAGGTAATATAAGAGTGCTTCAGTTAGTGTCTGGGTTTTCATGCAGTATGTAGAGATGCAAAATAGAGTTAGCAAGCATGTTGAGGTATGTCGTGATGATACATACTCCAAGAAATGCTACGTTTCTATCAGTATGGGTTTAAGTGTCATGCCTATTTGGTGCAAGACGCGAGTATAAAAAGGTGAGTTTTGGTAGTATAGTTGCCCTAGATAAGGATGAGAGCATCGCTACTAGCAATCGACAGTGGATAGCCCAATTAGAGTAAGTTGTGGTATCAATAGTGTAAAGAGAGATAAGAGGTTGGGAAACTAGTCTGTTGGGATGTAACATAGTAACTATACAATGTTCTTGACGTTTGTGCTATAAGCTATAGATTACAGTATCGATGTGGGATTATTATATAGAGCTGCGTGCTTTCCCGTGGAGCACCATGATAAAGGTGGTTGTAGATAGCCTCTATTTTGGTATAGTTATGCCAGAACAGAGTTCTATTTATGCATAAGAGTTTACGACTCCTAGTTAGCCATTTAAGACCCTTAAGATAAAATATCAAGGTCACAGTTAGGTGATAATTAGAGTCAATGAATATCTTAACTTAAGCGCAGCGTTATAGCATAAGTAACACAAGAGTAGAGGTTTTTAGTATGGTCGTAGTGTAATGATGACACCTACTTAGTGGGATCATCTGGTTTCTGATATGGGGTCTTAGACAGTTTTGAGATTACAAGAGACATTTTGCCTAAAGTTTAGTAAGAATGTTATATCCTTTATGTGTTAGCAAGATGCAATACCCTTGTTGCAGTCAATTATGATGTAGGGTATGATCTTATGCTTTCAGGAAAGACAGAAGATTACTACTAGGGATGGTGACCTAAAGAATAGTGTCCCAAATGGGACTATAGAGTATGGTAGAGAGTAGATGGTTCAAGTATCCTGAAGAGGGTATAAGTTTCATTGTAGGAACTATAAGTGATTGGCTCATGATGGATGAAAAGCCAGTGAATTGAATGATTGGTTATGGTATCCAATACCATAAGTTTTGACTAATTGAATGGATATAAGAAAATAAAATCCCTGTAGATTTCCTCCTTGAAGTATTAAAGGGTAGTTTGCAGTTAAGCAGAGAAAAGGACAATGACTGCAAGTTAGCGAAAATTGGTCATAGAATATCAATACATAAAAGGAAATATGGAAATGAAAATTTGGATAATTGGTTTCAGATGTAATAGGAGAGAAATTTGAATGGTAGTGGAAGTGCTAATCAGAGTGATCGAAAGACTAATTTTGAGTAGTATAATGGTGAAAATGACCTAGCAGAGACACTAAAAAGTACAGTTATTTAGCATAGCTATTAGGTTAAAAAGAAGAATGAAGCTAAGGAATAAAGTAATCAAGGTTCTATTTTGGGTAAGATAAAAGAGATGAATTAAAGAGCAAACTGAATAGCCAAGAATAGGACAAGATAAGGAAGATTAAAGTGAGACATGAAGTACATAAAGTACTATCCTAGGGAAGGCAAATAGGATGAACTGAAGAGCAATATTAGAAAACTTAAAATGAGAGTACATGAGCGAGGACAGTTGTCAAGATATAGAATCCAAAAGTATATAACTTAGAGCAGGTGAATGTCAGGAACCTAAACATGGAGTTCGAAGTTGCAGGATATGGATCAAACTTTGTTTATTCCTATTCCCAAGATGGAGCAAGTAGCAATAGGATAAGTCCATTTAGACTTCTAACAGTATGAGGAAAGTTAGTTTGGGAATGCAACCAGAGCAAACAAAAGTTAATAGGATGTGCAATGGTGCATTAAATCGTTCTATCAGGTGAATGAGTGAATTAATAAGTAGTAAATTAAATAAAAGTAAACCTAATGGTTCAAATAGGCATGATGAACAAAAATGATGATGGAAAATGGCACATAGGCTTAGGACCTGAGTAGAGATGGTGAGATAGCAGTTATGGGGTCTGCGATCAAGGGTTAGGTAAGCATTTCAATATGACCAATAGGGTCACTTTATAAAGAAACATGAATAAAAATAAGTGACAAAACGACAGTAGGAGATAGAGCTAGAAGAGATATGTATGAATGATAAACACAAGTCACTGAAAAGTACAAGGATAAGAGTTATGACAGTAAGTATAATTGGAATCAATTTTGGAAGAGTCTGTTAGTGAGAGGTATCTTCTAGAATACAATAAGATATAGGGATGCAAAAAAGCGAGGGTAGGCATAAAAGGTAAAAATGGAGTATAAGCAAAGATAGTAAATCTTAAGATGATATGTCAGGCAAATCAGTGGTATAATAGAAAGATTGTTGCAACTAATATCTTACAGAAAGAGATGATGAAATTTCAAGAAAAAGACCAAGAGACATGGCTTGAACATTAATCTACAGACAATAGTGCACTAATGTGACACCCCTTATCCGTCTACAGTGTAGTCGAGCAAGATATGCCACACAGTGTACCAGAACACCATAACTTATCCCATTGATATTTATCCGTTCTTAATTTATTTATTTATAGTTATTAAGTGAAATTTATGAAATTGATCTCATTTAGATCATTTATTAAAATTATAAATTAATTTGCAGTTCCAAAAATTTTATAGAAAATCTGGCAAAGTGCCGGCTAAAAATGAAGAAAACAGTTCTTCAGAACCTGTAGAAAACACTTCCAATAATTATTCAAATCACAACTCCAATTATCACATCAATTTTCAACAATTTCTCAATAATTCCTCGATTTGTCATTCATTCATTTCACATCATCATCATGCGCAAATCATAAATAAATACTCATATGTTATTTATAAACACAAAGTTACAAATACTTACATTAATACAAAATTTTATTACATAGGTTTCAAATATACATGATTAAATACGAGTTTAATTACAAAACGTACAAAAATCACAAAATACAAAATAGGACCTAGTGTCCTACCAATGCACTATAGCTTGAGAGGTGACTCTGATACTATGCAGATCTGTGGCCTCACCCAGTCTGTGGTATGCTGTGCTCTCTATCAGTCTCTCCAGAACCTACACGTGGCAAAAGCAACGTGCTAAGCAATACTACTTAGTGGTGCCAATAATAAAATAAAAAGAACTAAAATAATGTAAGCATGCAGAGTGTATGCATGTTTTTCATACGGATAATTTCTGGTACTTATTTGTAGTATTATTCATTTGGTACTTTTTATCCCAATAATTTAATTAAAATTTATAAATCTTATTTTTGGTTGCCCAAGTAACCTATACTCGGTGACTAGACTGGATAAACAGGTAAACAGGCACTGGGTACTAAGTATCTCGAGCCGTCACACCATCAGTCACAATGTGTCTCCCGGTATGCAACAGAACAGCTAATGAGCTGTAATAAATATTAGGCACAAAGCCAAGTATTACAATAATATCAGAATGGCTAAAAGCCATAAAATCACCGAATGGCCACTTAAGCCATAAATCATAGAATGGCGTGATACCATATGCAGTACTACTATCAGAACCCTATTGGCATGCCAACCTATCCAACCCAATCTTACTAGGTCTACTAGGGCATATTATAAAGTTCTTGATTAAATTTTTGTGTTTAACATGTAAGGTTGCTATTCATTTTACCATTTAAGTCAAAATATTGACTTTCCCATACGTAATAGTTACATGAGTTCTAATCACATGAAATTACCACATTTTGGTTCCCAAAAGTGTTGGCATTAGTTGCCAATCAATACTTCAAACCAATAGGAAATAAATCAAAAATTTCAGTTTTGGATGCTAGAGTTCACTATTCTATTAAGCAATTCTACAATGAGAATTTGGTCAAATATTCTTAATCAAAGTTGTTTCTTATTGTTTCTAGTTACATTTCCTTCTTTGAATCACTCCATTTTGAGTTTTCTAACTCAAGATATACTAATTTGAACAAAGCTAGCTAGATTGGTATCTACCCAGAATTTCTGGGCAGAATCCCATTCCGCCATATTTGGTAGCTCAATTTTGGCCACCAATTTCATTTTGTTAAGTCCAGAATTTGAGTTTGTGTTCTCCATAAAAGTTGTTCTAAATTGTCTAAGCTTTTCATTGATACAAATTTCAGGTCAATTGGACCCTTCTACACTGAGTTATGACCAAATGAATGAACACTGTTCACTTGGTCATTTTGCCCAGGTAGAATGTGTGTTACCCATATTTGGTCAATTTTTAGGACATCCTAAGTTTGTTTTCTGGATAGGGTTCCTTCATCAAAGTTGTGCCATTATATGTGTAATTCCATGTCTAATTGAACTTGCACCAATTGAACTTACACAACTCAAGTTATAGCTGCCCAAACTTACTGGACTCACATCAAGCCCTGTAGGTCCTATGAGGCAGCATACCCAACCTCAAATCCAAAGCCATAATTTACTTCAATTCCTCATCATACATAGCCAAATGGTCACTAATTGACCATTAGAATTTCCATTCACCAACACATGAACAAAATCCTAGGTTTTCCCCAAACCCAAGCTCCACAATTCCAATTTGATTAAATAACATACAATCAAGTGTTCTAATCATCAAATTCATGTTCAATGGCATCAATTCAAAATTATATTTCACTTGAATCATTGAAATCCTATGGTATCTCAAGGCTGCCAAAATTTGAAGGATTTCAAACATGCACAATTTGTTTAATTTCTCTCAAATTCATACTCAATTTACACTCCTAATGATGCCTACACAAAATTTAAAAGGTTTAATTGACACTAACCTTGTTGTGTGCCAACCCAAGCTTGACAAACTCGTTTATTTTCACTTCTTTTTACTGCCCAAGTATTGCTCTAATGGTGAAGACTAATTTTTGTGAATGGATGATAGGGTTTTATGGTGGGATGAAGAGGGAAATCAAGCTCACAAGGGAGCTTTAATGGAGGTTAAGAGAGAAGAGAGAGAGGCTGCCAAATTATGGAAGAAGAAGAATAGATATTTTATTTCATTTTTACCTCTTTTCTTTCCTTTTTAATTAGTTTAAGAGTGCTTGTTGAAATGCCATTGGTGGAAACCTTTTTAATGACATCATAATGATGTCATAATTCAAGTTTTCATGCATTTTCTTTTCTTTTCTTTTCTACTCATTTTCAATTCAATTTTTAGCAATATTTATTCACATTTTATGTCATATAAATTATTTATTTAACTAGATAAGTTGGCCAAAAATCATCTCTGAAGACGAAATAACCAAAATGCCCTCAGTTTGGCTTATTGAGCCAAAATCGTCTATACCAATCTAAAAATTTTTCTAAGCATTTTCCTGGCATTCTAATGCCATCAAAACCTTAATGACTCTCCTCTAGAGTTCTAAAAAAATTATTTCATGAATTTTTTCCCCGGGTTTAGGGCTTCTAGCTATGAAAACAGCAACTTTTTGTCAGGTTACCCATCGCTAGGGCACCGGCTCATTTAACTTGGTTGTATTTTATTTCTAACATTTTTCTTAGATTTTTCTCACTATTATTTGAGTTATTTATGACTCCTCACTCTAGTCTAAATATTTTTTCAAACGTTCTAGCTGTCCGGACCGACACCGATCACCGAAACAATAGAATGTATGGAATTGCTACAGTAAGGGTGTTACAATTGATGATTGTAGGAGGAGATTTCTCTTTCTCTTCAAGTTTAGCTCATTCTTTTAGCTCTAAAAGACTATATAAGTAAGGAAAATTGTGTTGAGGTGACCCAGTACTTAAGAATTTGGTAGGCACCAGTCTGTAAACATTCTCCTTAAAAGAAAATGATGTTAAGTATGTACCTAATGTTAACCATGAAAGGATGATCAGAGCAGTGACAGGAGTTAAATCAAGTTAGTTACTAGGGCTTGCAACCCCTTTTGAACTATAAGCTAGAGGAAGTACTATTTATGGATGAGTTTTAGTGGATGAAATTATTGCTGATGGGTAAATTTAAGGCTAAAGTTTTGAGAGCCATGGGCAGTATATGTGGTTATATTAAGGAGAATGAACACGTGAAATATTTTGTCTAGAATTATAGCTTAGCATACATTTCCCACAGTCATGTTAGTTCAGGTGGAACTTATAGTTTCAAGGGCTCCTATCTAACCATGATGAGTGATCTCCTACAAAGGGTAGTAGAGAATGATAATGTTCGAATGATCAAGTTAGGAAAGGAGATATAAGAAGAATTTTCTATAGTTAATTATAAGTGTTATATAATGTGAAGGATGTGCTAGTACGAGCCAGTCATATGGTTAGAAGTCCAAAAGTAATGGAACTAGTAATTAGGATAGGACTAAGAAATAAAAAGAAGGTTAAAGTTGATGATCAGATGGACATCCTTGAAGGAAAAAGGTATAAGGGTGAGAGAGGACAAAGGTTAAAGAATAAGTATAGTAGGTTGAAAAGTTATCAATAATAGCAAAAATAGGAAAAGGAAGTGGATAAGATCCAAAGGACAGGAGGAAAGCTTGGTAGAGTTGGTTACAATGATGAGAATAAGGAGGAATAATTATGCTACGGACACACTAAGGGATGTTTAAAATAAGTTATGGTGAGATGATAGATTAAAGGAGTAGTGGAGCCTCGATCAACGTGCCAATGTGTCAAAAAGTACGTCACATAATAAGAAGCTTTAGGAAGAAGTCAAGATATTTCCATTCCAAAGAAGGAGTGGGAAATGATAAGGTCGCGTTAACTGAGTTGTCAGGGAATACAAACACTTTTGTCATATAGGAGAAGAGACCCAGTTCACTTTCCAATGTTGATAGATGATGTAGGGTACACTTGGCACTTGAATGGAACTCTACATGACTATTTACATAAGATTGATAGGAGTTGGTCTAAGGACCTTAGCAATGACACAAAGTAGATTGGAAATTTAAAGTATCATGGGGGATGAGAAGATGCATAGGTGTTGACCATTGAGGTCATAGGACAAGTAAAGATTTGGAACGAGATGCATATGATAGGTGCTACAGAAAAGCATCTCATATGATACTATAGGATAAGGAACATAAGTCATGTCTTTGGGGAGTAGAGATTATTGAAACAGAGGGATGGGGACTAAAGTCTCTAAGAGACATGTTAGGGCATAATGAAAGTGAGGTAAGCACCAAAGTTTATTGAAGTTATGAGATATCAAGTCAAGTGCAATGGAGTTATAGTGAGTATTAGAGATATTAGAAAAAGGTAAACGAATAGACAGATGTCATGGTTTAGTCTTAAAAGGAGGACGGTAGCTAGCGTACTACAATAAGGGCAGATAAATGTAAAATGTTTTTAACCATCCATGCAAATCCAAGGCGAAAAGATGTAGAATTTGCAATGAGTGGCTATGTGTTCTTGAAGGTTTCTCCTATGAAAGGGGTTATGAGATTTGGAAAGAAAGGCAAGTTGGCACCCCATTACATAGGACATTTTGAGATCATGAACAGAGTGAGAGTAGTTTCCTATCAGTTAGAGTTACCACCAAACTTTTCTCATGTCCACTCAGTATTCCACATTTCCATGCTTAGGAAGTATGTTCCCGATCCTTCACATGTGCTGCAACCAAACACAGTAGAGTTAAATGAGAATTTGATCTTTAAGGAGCAACTAGTGGCCATAGTAGACTATCAGATAAGATAACTTTGATCAAGATAGATCCCTATGGTTAGTCCTATGGAGGAATGCACTAGGGAGTCAGAGCGGGATATGTGCAGCAAGTACTCATAAGTTTGATATGTAACTCTGCATCATTGGTCTGCCTTATGTAAAATTTAAGGCGAATTTTCTGTAAGGGGGGAAGAATGTAACACCCCGAATTTTTAAATAATTATTTTATGTGTAGTTATATAATTTTTTACTGGTTTGGTAGGCGTAGGAGAGGTAGTATAATGTTGTTGTGATGTGGGCCTGAGGCCATTGAATTTAGAAGTGTTGTTTGAGTTGCCTTGCAGGTTGGGTAGGTCCTAGGTACACAGAAAACTCTGCCAAAATTTCGGCAAGATCTTAGAAATTATTTTGATTTTATGGTTTGAATCAATTATTTAATTTTATCAGTCTTTCGATAGAGGTCAATGTGTATATTTAGGTGGTTGGTGCCACCCGTCTTCTCCTTCTAACTGGACTAGCTGCAGTCCAGTCAACCAATCTATGAGTAAATATTGATTTTATTTATAAGTTTAATATTATTATATATTCAAGGCATGCTCATACATCACATATAAATATATGTATATAGCTAAATATTAGGCACAACTTCTGTTGCATTTTAAATTGATGAAATTGTTGTGGGTGTCACCTTAGGGTAATTTAGAGCTGTGTGCGTGTGTCGGCGTGCGTGTGGTGTAGTGTAATGGACATGGATAGGATGGACAAATCTGCTTGAGCTAGTCTCACTTAGGACCCGGTCCTTTTTATGAAAGTCAAGGTGAATACGACTTTGAGTTGATCTCACTGACCCCCGCATTTAGATTATTAAGCGAAAGTCCAGCTCGAGTTGATGTCGCTGGAAGGCATTAGATTAAGAGAGTTGTATAGGGAACCAGCTCCCATATGTATATATATATCTGATGTGATATATGGGTGTGTGAGTGCTCCAAATAATTCTTTAGACGAGTGTTGTTTTAATTTGGCTGAATATAATGATCTGTGTTGCATTTCATCCTTAGGGGTGCATTAATGCTAGATAGATATAGAAATTATACTTAAAATCAATATCTTACTCTATGAGTCGAACGCTCACTCCTGTTCACCCTATTTTTCTAGGCTACAGGAGGAGTTCCTTTTCAGAATAATCTGCTTCCTTTCTCATAGGTTTATTAGCAGTTATTTATTTCTATTATTATTTTTTAATACAAAATTTGCATTTGGTGTTTTATTAAATGAAAATTTTTTATGATATTTTGCAAATGGTGGCATCAGGGTTGAGTTGAGCTCCCCTAACTTTAGTTTTTTATGGTTATCGGATTGGGTTGACCCGAATAAAAATATAATATTTTTATTTTATTTTATTTGCAAGATGGGCCTCCGTTTTTAGCCCTGATCTTGGATTTAGGAACAATAAGGCTTACTAAGGATCTCGAAGGCTTTATGTAGGCCTAGGTCCTAGTGCCAGTCTGGCCCATAGAATCGGGTCATGACAGGGAGAATGGTAGCAAATTCTCTACTTCACATCCCTTTAAATATCTCTTCCTGTGGATGTTCAGCAATCGAAGATCCTCTGACTTGATTTTCAAAAATTTCCATCACCCGAAGTTTAAGAATATTCCATTTTGAAAAGTATATTATTTTTAGCCTGGGAGAGGGGTATTACAATATCAAATGCCTCAGTATGGAAGTGTGATAAGTTGTGGTGGAAGGAGTGAGAAGGGAAAGTGGAAGACCTAAAATGACAAGGAGAGAAGTAGTATAAAAAAATTTAAAATTTTTGGATATTGATACAGAATTGATTTTAAACAAAGTTGAATGATGAAAAATGATCTACATAATTGACTCCAACTAGCTTAGTATTAAAGCTTAGTTGTGATTGTATTAATTAAAGGATTTATATCTAAATTATCAATAACTCAATTTGCATTTCACAAAAATGTAAAATGTGTACACTTACTACACGAGATTGATCTTAGTGGTGTGTGTTATGGGCATGTTAATGAAGTATTTGATGCAGTGAGTGAGCAATGGATCTATATCAACCGTTTACAATCAATAATAATTTCAATAGAGGAATGTTTCACTTCAGCTTGGAGTAGCCTACAAACAAAGCGGCTTGCAAGACCTTTAGAAGCTTTATAAAGGTCTTCACCAACATTAGGAAAGTCAACATAATCCTGCAGAACTTTTGGAAGCTCAGTGAGAATCTTTATTAACCTTAAAAAATATTGGGAATCCTTGTAAGACATTAGAAAGTGTGGCAAGGATCTTTACCAACCTTAGAGGATATTGATGAATCACATAAAACCTTAGGAAGCTTAGCTAGGGTCCCCATTGACCAATGTAAATGAACTTAATTATAGCACCTTAGAAAACATTTTAAGGATTTTCACTAACATTTGAAAGTTAAAAAATGAGGTGATCTCCAAGATCAAAGGAAAAGGGAGGGCAAAAAAAGGAAGATGAAAGACTAAAGAGTCTTATGTTTTGTGTCCATAATGATTTTATTCAAACAAGTATAAGCCTTTTTATAAGCTTCAGCTTTACAACTATAATGCATATGAGTTATACATAATGTCTAACTATATCACAAGAATAAATAGTGATGATTTATACAATAGTTATATAATCCTATTTTTATACAAGATAAAATACAAATATGAATATGATGGTGTTTAGCTCTATCCCATTCAATTTGCGACAAGTCTCCATCTCTGTCTTGGAATGTAAATAGTCATACTTCACTGAGATGGGAGCTTGAAATCCTTCGAAGAGTCAAGGTACTTAATGACTCCTATCCTTAGTGTAATCATGTCTCCGTAAGTAGAGGTGAGCATCAATCTGTTTGGTTTAGAAAATTAAAAAGAAAAATTAACAAACCAAATTGAATTAGGGAGAAAACTGAATCAAACTAGTTAATTCAATTTGGTTCACTTTATCAGTATGGGCTTTATCTTAGGTTTATTTTGGACTTATTTCAAACCCAATTTCAATTTTATTTTCTATTCTTAACTCTAATTTGAGACCTAACAAATAATTGAAAAAATTATTTAGTTTTACTGATTTTTTTTGTTAGAAAATTGAACAAAACTAAATTACCAAGAAAAAAAACCAAAATTTTGAATTAAATAGGATTAGTTAGTTTTCAGTTTGAACCAAATTCTATTCTGTGAGTCACTTTGTAACTTAGATATACTTCTACTCCATTAAGGACTTAGTCACTCACACTAAATGAAATACTTATCTTCTAGTGAAATTCTTTTAGTTTTAGGATTTTTTTGCAATGCAATTTCATTTGGTTCATATATCTCAAGTTTCCTTGCGTCATTGAAAGGAAGTTCGGATTTATAAAACATCCCATAGAGGCTAATAGACAGAGGTCAATCTCTACCTCCCTTTGGGGATTGCTCCAAGAAACTGTTTCTACTTTGCCAATAAGCCCGAGGTGCTTTTGTGGCCATTTGTGTCCATTTCGAGACATCTTGGGTCTTTATTACTTCACATCTGACTTAGTGCCTCAAAACTTTTTACTCAAAGACAAGGTATTTGAGGACTCATTTTACTCTTAGAAAGGTCTCCATGACACAATTTTATTCTTTGGAAGGTCTTCACGAAATTGTTTTACTTTTAAAGAGTGTGCCGCAAAAGCAAGTTTAGTAACAACTTCATCTTGCGGCTAAGAAACATTATCCAACTTTTTGTTTTTGCTCATTTCCCATTGAAAGAAATGTCAATCAACCTAGAATGGTTGCTTCATTATCCAATTGGTCAAGCTGCATTTTCATGCCTTAAGGGTTGGCCGCCAATAGGATGATGGTCATTTGCAGCAGCAAAATAGTCATTCATTCTTCAAATGTCCTAGTTAGTTTTCTCGTGTAAGTTTTATCATGCAAGGACTCATTTTCCTCTGCCTTTAAGCATACTCTCATGTATTGCGATAGTGTTATGAAAGATAGTACAAAACAAGTTGTGGTCAATACATGCCAGTCACAGTGCTCCTCCTTTGATATGGACTTTCTAGCTACTAAACCATTCAATCTGATGTAAAATAGTTGTTCTCAAATGGAAATAAATGCTAACATGCACAGGGCTAGAACCACAAAAATCGATGTCTGAAACTTTAGTTTCCTCCCTCCCACTATAAAAAAACAATCAATATTGTAACCTATTTTGTAACCGACTAAAATTGATTACTAATAGCAATCAATTTTGCAATCGATTTGTGATTTCAATTTCATTTTTTAGTAAAATAGTTAGTTTTTTAAAATTTTAGTAACCGATTCAAAAATCAGTTGCTAATAACAACCGGTTTATAATTGGTTGTTAAATCTGTAACACCCTCATACTAAGTAATCCTGTACATTCTACTGTTCCAGCGACTAATGTCTGTTCGGACAGTTAGGATGTCTATAATCATAATTAAATTGCATAGAGAGATTAGAAATAAAATTAATTAAGATCAAATGAGGTTGGATGAACATAAGAAAAATGAAGCACAAACCGGTTAAATGAGCCTGAGTTTTGATGATGGGTGACCGACTCGGAAAGTGAATGCGAGCTCAGTTGCTACCCTAAATTCGTGTGAGACCCCATGACATCCTTAGTTAAGGGATAATTGCGAAACTATTGGGAACTAGAAAATCGTGGAAATAAAGAGGAAACAAGCACAAATAAGTGAATCAGAACTTAAGAACTCATCGGGCATTATTAAAAGATAGACTATAACTCGATGAAGGGCATTTTGGTCAATTCACTCTTGGAGGTGACTTTTGACCTAAATGTCCATTAAATTGTTTGAGATTAAAATATTGAAAAAGGAATTAAAAATGAATAAGTGTAGAGAAAGAAAAGAAAATGAAATGAAAATTTCTAATTTTAATTCCATTATGACATCACTATGACCTAAGCATGACACAATTAAAAATTATAATTTTAAATTACTAAATTTTGGGGATAATTATTAGAACAAGAAGACAAAATTAATTAAAATCAAAATCATCTTCTTTCCCACCCCATTTGGCCAGCTCACCTATCCTTTCTCTCTCACTCACCATTTCCTCCATTGTTAAGTGAATCTTAAGCTTGGGAAACCCTACTTTCATCCACCAATCTCACCCAAAATTTGTAGAAAACTTAGAATCAACACTAAATTAGAAGATTTGGAAGTAAGAAATTGGGAGAAAGTGGAAGATTAGAAGAGTTTGAAGAACTCCATTAGAGGTAAGCTTTCTTTTAAGCTAACTTGGCTATGTATGCATGGAAATAAGCTTGGATATGAGGATTTAACTTTATGAATCATAAAAATTATGCAGGAATCTTGATGTAAGAATTTTGGCCAGCTTAGGAACCTTAGGGTTTTGGTATGTTTTAAATGAATTGAGCATGAAATTGAGATTATATGAAGTGGTATTCATGAGTTAGGTGTTGAGCTTGCATGACTTTGCATGAGTTTGGAAAATGGAAAAATTAGGGTTTATAGAAATTAGGGCTTTGGTGGAATGGTGGTATGTTATACAATTGATATTTATAAAGCCTAATTATGGTCATTTGGCATACTTTATTTGAGAAATTATGTTGAATTGATGAAAGGAATTGATAGACTTGTAGTGTATTGAGTTGCTAGAATTCTAGAACCTTGAGTCTAGCAGGGTTAAATGAGTATAAGTTGAGCTACATAGCTCTAATTGGTGTGAGGTCAATTAGAGATGAAACCTAAGACATAATACTAGAATTTTTATGAAGCCACCTTGTCCAGAAACTGACCATAGTTTGCCTTAAATTTGGCTTGAATCTGGATTGCAATTCTGGACTTAACCAAAAATGACCAAATGAACAGTGCTTAGTAAATTAGGCATAACTCACACTAGGAAACTCCAATTAACCTGATTCTTGAACCAATGGAAAACTAAGACATAGAAGAACAATTTTCATGAGGACCATAGAGCCAAATTATGACCCTAAGTTGATCAAATCGCTAGACAAATTTAGTCCAGTAAATCTGCCCTGATTCTAGACTAACCTTGAAATTTTGGACAATTACCTATTCGACCAGTTTTGGCAAAATTGCCATAACTGGGGCTACAAAAATGAAAATTAGGTGATTCTAAAGCCAAAATTCTCATAAGATATAGAACTAAAAATTTTATGTTTTGACCAAAACCCAGATCCTAAAGTAACTTAGGGAAATGGTTAGGAGAAGTTAGTAATTCCCAATTTGAAATTCGTGCACTGGAACCAGTTTCTGCCATTTGACCCTAGGACAATAATTAGACCATAACTTTCACTAGAAAATTCAAAATGGGATGAACCAAAATGATCTGAAAACTAAGAATTAGGGCTACAACTTTAGTTTAGAAACCTTACTCAAATTTTGGGTGTAAGACCCTTAAATATTAATTGTAAAGTTGACCTAAAACCTGAAATTCTAGAGTTGTAGGATTTATGAGTCCAGGTTAGTTAATTAGCCATAACTTACCCTACACAACTTCAAATTTAGTGATTCTTGAACCTTTGTAACCATGAGAACTTAGGAGAATAACTCATATAAAGAACACTAAGCAAATTTTGACTATAACTTATCCAATTAGCTTAACAAAGTTGAGTTTCAGAGTCTGCCCCGTTCTAAAATAGTATTGGTTACTAGACCAATACTTAGTAAATTGACTATAACTAGAGCTACAAAACTCCAAATTGAGTGATTCAAATTGAAAAATAAAACTAAGACATAGAGGAAAACATTCAATGGAGAATACTTTGCCAAATTATGACTAAAACTAAGTTGAAATGGGGTTACAAAATCAGGGTCTAGAACTGCTCTGAACCCAGAACATATGAAATTTCAAAATTTAGTTAGGGATGCATTAGGTATTTATTTGAGTGGTTATTGAACATAATTGGGAGGAGTATTAAAATACTTTAATTGTGTATTTTCAGTAGAAAATGAGACTTTGAAGGATAAGGAGAATTGAGTCAAGAAAAAGAAGATTCGCATAAGGTTTGTGCACAACTAATCCTATTTCTTCGTTTTTCAATTGGAAATTGATTTGAATAAGCTTATATGAATGATTTATGATTTTTATTGCATTGAGAATTTTAATTTGAGAAATTGTGTGTTGCCAACCCTACAAGGGGAAATTTATGAATGAAATGTGATTGTTGATTTGCAATGAAATTCTTTGAATGAAATTATTTAGATTGTTTTGAAACCACACTTGGCATGACAATTTCTTATTGTGTTTCTCCCCCATATATGGGGTTGAGTTTGATTATGTTTCCTCCCTCTCTAGCTTGCCAGTTGAGGTTGAGTTCGGATGAGTACTCATATAGCTAGCTAGCCACCTCCCTCATTACTTTCGGTTAGTGAGGTTGTAGATTGCTTTATCGTGGTGTACAACACGGCATTAATTGAAAATTTTGTGTCATGACCTAAACTGTATGAATTGTTGACAATATTGTTGTTTGAAATTACTTTTATAAATTATTATTGAAAATGTCGGTATTAGTTTTGTGATTTATGGAATTGTGAATATTTTAAACTCTTGTTTACCAATTGATAAACTATGTTTATAGTGAGTTTTAATTTTTAGTTGTGCACCACTGAGTGTTATGCTCAGCGATAGTTGTTTCATGCTATCGCAGGTAAGAAGAAAGAAAGAGCTACAGAGTGAGCAGCGTGGAGCAGTATTAGACCTAGCTTCGGGTATACATCTTAAGTATACCCTTTTGTAAATTCATTTTAATACAAATTAATCTGTATGTACATAAAGACAAATGAGGAGTTGTATAAACAAAATTGTAATAATATTTTATTACCTTTAGTTTGTAAATTTATGTAAGAAACTCTATTTTGATTTGTAGATGAAAAAAACACACTTCTTGGTATTGAATGATTAAAAGAGATGACTTGAGTTTGATTGGGTTTGAATTGTGGATGATACATTCTTATGAATTGATTTTCACAGGTTTAGAAGAACTGTTTTATTGTATTTTTAGCCGTTACCATGCAGATTTTTCGTAAAATTTTAAAAATACATATTAAGTCCTAAATAAATTTTATATCACTCAATTGAATCATTTTATCACCACGCTAAGCCTACAAAATGACTTTGATACGTTAAAATCCATTGTAGCATATTTAATAGATTATCGGTAGATGAAATTCGGTAATTTATTAGGTATACTACGGGATCATGTTATGCCTTACAGAGGGGTAAGGTGTGACAAAATCAATTGTTAATCGATATTAGAAAAACCTTAAATACACGATTAGCAACTAATTTTATTATTAGTTGCTATAAATCAATTGCTAAATTGGTTATTGATAGCAACTGATTTAAGAATCAGTTGCTAAATTAAAGAACTATTTTAATTGACTCTAAAATTTAGTAACCAACTTAAATCGCTTGCTAATAATAATATATTTTTGTAACCAACTACAAATCAATTGCTAAATTTCCCATCCAAAAAATTTTACCCAATAGTTTTTTATTTGCAGTCGATTTGCGAATCAATTATTAACAGTAATCAATTTATACAACTAAATAAAATGGATTGTTATTAGTAACTGATTTTACAACCGATAACGATTGTAAAATTTCCTCTCAAAATTTCCCGCCTAATTTTTTATTTTCTTTATTTGATTTGTGACTGATTTAGGAATCAGTTGCAAAATTTTTTCCCTAAAAATTTTTACCTATTTTTTTGTTTTGTTTTTTGATTTGCAATCGATTTGCAATCGATTTACAAATTGATTTACTAATAGCAACCGACTTTTGCAATTGATTGTGAATTAGTTATAAAATTTTCCTCCCAAAAATTTCTACCAAAATTTTTAAAAAAATTAATAACCAGCAATCGTTGTAAATTTGGTTGCTAAATAAGTTGCTAATTCGCTTATATAAACCATTGTTCATTTTTTTTCTCTTTCTTCCTTTTTTCTCTTTCTTTTGTTTTCTCTCATTTTCTTCATCATCTTTTCTTTCTCATTTATTTTATTCATCATTTTTTCCTTTCTAATCTATTTTCTTCATCATCTATTTTCTTCCTCATTATATTTTTCTTCCTCATATAGTTTCTTTTTTATCATTTTTTTCTTTCTCATCTATTTTCTTCATCTTTTTTATTTAATTTTTTTTGGCATAAAATAAAATTTTTGTACAAATATATTTTTTGTTAGTAAATTATTTGTGGTATTAATTTTTAGTAATTTTTTGTTATAATATATATATATATATATATATATATATATATATATATATATATAGTAATTTGTTTTATAAATATCTTTTTATATTTAATTTTTTTTAGTATTAGTTACTATTAGTAATTTTTTTGATAATATTTTTATATTGATTTTTTAATGCTAATTTTTCATTAATAATTTATTATTTTAGTAATTTTTTGAAAAATTTATTTATTTAAATTTTTTATTTGTTATTTAAAATTTTATTTTTTAAAAAATTTTAGCAACATACGTCTCGGTTGTTAAATTAGTTTGCATATAGCAACTGATTTATAAAATGATTATAAAATTAAAAATGTCAAATTTTTTATAACTGATCATATTTTTAATTGCTATTAACAATCGATTTCGGTTGCTAATAGCAACGAATAGTTTTTTTTACTAAAAGTTTGATTTTTTTAAAATATTTTAATTTTTTTTAAATTTAATTTAGTAATTGAGTTGGCTTACAACTGACTGAATCGATTACTAAATTAATTAGCAACCGATTCTTTTGTTTCGGTGGCCAACGTACCTACCCACTAACCATTCCTTTCGTGCCTTTCATTGTCCATGTTCAGCATTTGAAAGACTAAAAAGTAGATTTTCATGGTGTGTTGAATTTGTGTTTAGGTCATCCAAAGAGAGGAAAAGGATGTAAGAGAGTAGCAAAAGACATGAGAGAGGTGAGAAATATCAAAGTGAATTTAATTTTATTAAAAAATAAAAATTCTAATTAAAGTGCTACCGAAGAAATCAACTTAATTCATGTACATAGAAAAGAGATATAGTAAAAAAATAAAAAAAAAAGTGTAAAATTAGTCACCATTTCTCTTAAACAAAGTAGTTTCTTAAAAATAAAATCACATTTTAAAAATATATAATGCTTTTTTAAGTTGAAAAACATTTCTCATTTTCTAATATGCATAGAAAAAAGTTGAAAATGTCAATTTTTGCAAAATCAATGCTAATATTCAAAAAAAAAAAAAAAAAAGGTAAAATGCCAATCAAATAAACTGTAAACAGAAGAACAAAAAAATCCCATCACTCAGCAGCCTTCACTTCAAATTTCAACTATAACGTAACAATCATTCTTTTGTCAAATCGTATTTAACAGCACATCGATTCTCATAATTAGAGTAGTACAACCTATTCTTTTGGAGCTTTTGATATACCATCCCATTAAAATAATAGAGAAGATTAAAAATAAAAAAAAAAAAAAATATATATATATATATATATATATATATATATTAAAAATTAAAAAAAAAAAATTCATTTTGGGCTTTTGGTGTCAATACCTTTGCCCACCACATCCGCAAAATTCTAAATGCTTAAGTAACAATGGCTCAGGTTTTGTGTCTACCAGATGAGATTTTCAAAGGTTCAACCGTCTCTTAATTTCTTCAACAAATGTACTTCTAGGAACTTCTTCTTCGACTGTGGTCTCAAGATTCTTTACTTTTACAATCCCTTTCTCTAGCTCCTTATCACCTACAAGAATCATCCACGGAATTCTTGACTCTTTGGCACGATCAATATGCTTACTAAACCTGGTACTCACAACGTATTCTGCTTTCACCATGGCACTCCATAGCTCACTGACAAGCTCTGCAGCTAAAGATAGTTTACTTTTATCCCCAAGTATGCTCAGCAGAACTTGGGTTTCAGTAGGTCTCGTTGTCTGCCAACAGCCAAAAGAACAACTGCTCATCAGTTTCAATTTGTTATACAAGAATGGAGTAAATCTCTGAACAAGTTTCTTAGGAAAAAACTGAAGATTTAGCAACTTTTTTGCCTATGGCAATTCTAAACATTAATCAAATAAATTCTGTTAGTGATAGTTTACTTATTTCCAGAGCATAGACATTAGTCAGAGGCGAATGAAAAGCACGCCTAATCTCATTTTAAATTACATTAAAAATAGCATTCCATCCAACAAAGTCAGATGTGATTTCACTCTTGAATACCTAAAATAAAAGGCAAACAACTTTTTGACCATTTGGGCATTAACACACAAATGGGGATGACAAATGTAGTTAATATTTTTTTCAGTGGCATCAATCCAAAGGTGCAGTTATTGTTTTTTTACTTAAAATTAAGGTAGTTATTATTTTTTTACTGCAAAAGAAAAATTATGGGCCAAAGAAAGTTTTTGCATGGTAAGGGTTTACTTGCCAATTGACTAACATGAATTCAGAATACCAGCTTCTAAAAATTTTGCATAACAATTGGGCTCCAGGTGAAGAATTCATAATTTAAAACAGTAACATATTATCTAATATATCAGACATGTGCAGAAGTCACATGAAATGTCCTTATCACCTGCTTCCGGTCCTTTTGAAGTTGCTCCATTATAGTAAATACTCGCTCAATTCCAAGACTGACCCCAGCAGCTGGAACCTGCTTTGTACCAAACATTCCTATAAGGTTGTCATATCGTCCTCCAGCAGCAATTGAACCAACCTGAGTTAGAAGTTAGTCAACAACCATATAATTCTAGGAATAAAATCACACGACCTACACTTGCATTCATAGTTATTAAAGGCGCATCTCAGGCTCCAATACTAGCGCCTCTACAGGAGAAAGGTGGGCAACATTCACTAGGCCCTCGCCTTATACGCCTAGGTGTACGCCTTGTTCCAGGCGCAAGGTTAGAAAGGCACGCCTTTTTTATTTCTACATTTGGCGAGTACTTCCATTAACAAAAAGCACTACCACCCAACTCAAAATTTGTTGATTTAGAAGTTTTCAAAATTAATATCGTTGATGATAACTAGTCACCAAAATCTCATCAAACTAACATACTCAGGATTACAAACCTCTCATATTTTCATTATAAACACTACCACTCATTATCTTTTTCAAAAAGAAAAGTTAATACTCCTTTAGTTCTTAAAGGTGAGGGAAATGATGAAGATATTGATTTTGAAGATGAATATTAAGAGGATAAAGCTGTAGAAAAAGATGAAGATATAGTCAATTTATAATTTCTTAACATTAGTTACGAAAGATTAAAAGACTATTAAAGTTTTAATAATTTAGTACTTGAATGCTTATTGGTTATTATTATTTTTAGTTTTATATTATTCGAAGTTTGATGGGATATTCATATTTATTTTACTTTTTTTTTTTTTTTTTTTTTTTTTTCGCCTCATCTCGCTCAAGCGTGCACCTTCACCTTCGCCTTGCGCCTAGGCTCCAGGACCCCTTGGCACCTTAGTGCGCCTTGAGCCTTTAATAACTATGCTTGCATTGTTGCATTATTGACTGGATAAATAAAAATAAAGAGAAAAGAGGTTTGTAAGAGTGAGATTAATAAGACAATCTTTTTATTTATCAAATTCAACTACATTTTTATTGCATAATTTGCAGACTTTTTAAGCATTTATCTTCACACTAAAATATAATATAAACCCAGTCTGATCAAAGGATATCCCAACTCCTGTAACTAAACTCAGGTCTATCTCATGATCATAAAAATAAATAAATAAATAAAAATGAAAAAATAAAATTGTAAACCAAGCTATGGTCATTGACTAACTATAGTGTCGCAATTAGGCACCACTATCAAGTATCAAGCATGTTTCAGTTGCTAGCCAAATATGACAGTCACCATTCAAGACTAGTAATTTGATTTTTCTATGTTGGTTTACAGAACCTTTCTTTTCCCTTTTTTTTTATTTTTTTTTAGAATAAACTTTCTCAAAAAAAAAAAAATAGAAAAAGAAGAGAAGAAGAAGAAGAAGAATGTTGAGCCCATCTCTCACACCCTCTTTCTCTGGTGGACAGCTTCAAAATGCAACATTAACCAACTTGATCTAAGCCAGTTCTCAATACGTTTACTTTTTTTTTTTTTTGACACCATTCCCAACAAAAAAAATCCAAATCAAACAACAATATTCTAAAGACTCGGCTACAATTTTACAACAGCCGCATGCATCAAGTATCACCTACAACCACTACCACTAAAATCACCACCTCAACCAATCTCAACAGTCATTGTCAACATCGCTACACCACTTGCCACTGACTTTTCAATTGCCACATATAAGCAGGTGGAGAACTGGAGATGGAGCCAGCCCTAGATACAATTGTAGATGTTACACCACGACTTTCTTAAAGTGCCTTCGATTATGAATAGAATAGTTTCTTTAGAGAGGATGAATGCAAATGCTTGATGCAGAAACAAGATGCAGGGCCAGTTGAAAGTGCTCATTGAAGAAAGTATACCACTACATAATTTTTGTGTGAAACAGAACCATAGTACTTTTAACGTGGTCAGGCAAACAATTATATGGGTGAGATACGAGTTCAGAACTAAAAAGTTTCAATGTCAGATTAAAAAGGGATATCAAATCAGTAGGAAAGAAAATAAGAATTTTACAAAGTAAGTGAGAAGTCCACCTCTTTGAATCAGATCCTCAGAGTAGGTCATTCTGTTCTAAGGGATTTCAACATCATTTATGAAATCACAGATACAGGAGAAATTGCAATCACTGATTCATTCGTTTTATTCCATCACATCAATAAAATACAACATACTGTTAAAAGTATTAGAACTTTCTTGCACAATATTCAGAACCTGGAACATACCCAGGCTGCAGTACCTTTATCTTTCTAGTGAGGTTGACTATTAAACCCGGTCCTATTTCAGCAATTTTATGAATCACTTGGCATTGAATCTGGTCCTTCTTAGAATTACATTTGATGTAGAACCAAGAACAAGAACAAAGAACAAATCAAGGACCAATCCTTGAAAAGAGAACTAATTCTTGAAGTTAAATTAATCTCATAAAAATTGTCATCACAAAACCCAAAAATAATGAAAATAACTAGAATTATATATAGTGTTTGTATAACCCTAAATATCTAATTAGGAATTAAGGATCCCAATCTACTTAGGAATTAAGAATCCCAATCTAATTAGGAACCCTAATCCAATTAAGAATATACAATCACAAATCCCTACAATTCCTATTTCTATATTTCTTCCTAAAATAGGTTTGTGGTCTCCTAAAATCCTTAGGATTAGGAATTGGATCTACACAATTTGATGTAGAACCAAGAACAAGAACAAAGAACAAATCAAGGACCCATCCTTGAAACGAGAACTAATTTTCAAAGTTATATTAATCTAATAAAAATTGTCATCACAAAACTGAAAAATAATGAAAATAACAAGACTTATATATAGTGCTTGTACAACCCTAAATATCTAATTAGGAATTAAGGATCTCAATTTATTTAGGAGTTAAGAATCCCAATCTAATTAGGGACACTAATCCAATTAAGAAAAATCACAAAACAAATTCCTATTTCTATATTTCTTCCTAAAATAGGTTTGTGTTCTCCTAAAATCCCTAGGATTAGGAGACGGATCTGCAGCAGTTCCATACATCCATTTCCTACCAACAGTTCTAAAAGAACTACAGGTTCTCCATTTGACTGATTTAACTACAATCCAATAACAAAACTAACAGATCATAATTTTTGCCAAAATCTTCCTCATGCATTATACTAAAACGAAAAATAATAAAAATAACATTTAAGACAAAGCAAACTAACACAGGGATATCCAGAGGCATGAATGGAATTTTACCTGTGTAGTCCCCTTAAAAACTGCTTCAAATATGACTCCGGTATAATAATCAAGCCCCCTAGCAAGACTCAAGTCAAAAACCACTTTGTCAATGCACCTTGACTTTTCCAGAGTATCAAATAAAATTTCCAAGTCATCCAATGCACGTTTAGAAGAAGTGTTTTCCAAAAACTTGCTGCCCTCCTGTTTAAGCTTTGATAATAATTCCTTAGGCTGTCCCCTTTCCTTGACAAAAGTGCCGATTTTGTCTGCTGTCTCAACATTTAATCCCTTCTCCTCAACCTCCAGACATTTTAAAATACACCATTAAAAGAAGAAAACCCATGAAATAAGATCATCATTCAATTAAGAGAAAACAAAGTATATATTACATAATAATTATAGGACAAGGAATATGATTTTATATATTTGATGACATAAGAAAATGATATGAATGAAATATGAAAATTTACTGATCATTAGAATAAACTCAAAATGGTTCAATGCCTCCTTGTGGAAATTTGTAGTGGCACAATTCCAAGGAACCAAAAATATGGAGGCTTTTTATAGGATATCACATACCCGTTCAAATCATCAATAATTAATTCATCTACTTAACACATGACTCAACCCAAGAATCTTCATGGTAAAGGGCGTCACTTCTGCTATGTCTAATATTTATGTAATTTTTGTGACTAACCACTGATTGAAGTTTTAGGTTTTAAGTAGATTGTTTCGATAGAATTAAGGTGATCTAAGAGAGAGAAGCTGCATGGTTAACTAAGGTCAAGAATTATCAAGTCCAATAAAATACATGATGTGATGCACTTTCATGTATATCTCTCTGATACCCCAGCAAATTTGCCCCAAGAACTCAGAGACCATAGACCAATAGTGCAAAGTCATGTGATATACAACTCAACTCAACTCAACTAAGCCTTTATCCCAAAAATTTGGGGTCGGCTATATGGATTCGCTTTTTCCACTCTGAACGATTTTGGGTTAAATCCTCAACTCCCAAAGTCATGTGATATAATTCCAGAAATTTATCAACTCCTTTAACTTCAAAAATAAAATTCCAGAAAGGCTTTTGGAAACTTTCAAATGATACAATCATGTTAAAGACATACACAAAGTTCTATTAAATTTAAAAGAAAAATGATAATAGATTGATTTTGATAATTGATATCCTGGCAATGATTTTGGAAACAAATAAACAAAATTCAGCTCAAACTATCTAGCAGAATATATAGCAAGTGGTGCAATTTTGAACTGTATATATTACTTAAACAGGAATCTTTTTTCACTAAACCAATAGAAAGGATATATTATTGAAGGATGTTCTCTTAGAAAACTCAAATCAAGGTTGGCTGCATAAGCTCTCACCATTTCTTTTTTAACTTGCTCAAAGGATTGCTTGTCTAGTTTGTCAATACTTGAACAAATAGTACGAAACTTTTCAGCTGGCACTCCACAAATTTCTAGCATACCATCCAACAATTTCCGATGATTCAATTTAACCTGTCACGTTAAAAATGTTTTTTACAAAAAAAAAAAATGCACATTTGTATCAGCACTGAAATTATTTTGATGGCTCAAAATTATCTCCCAAGAAGTAAACAAAAAATGCAATGAACCACTCAGAGATAGCAGTTCCAGCAAGTTCTATACCACAACAAGCAAAGGAAAGGGAAGAATCAGCCTTTACGCAGTCTAATGGTACCCCAAATGTGGTTGGATTCTAATGCTAGCCGCATTAACCTGAACTGTGTAGAAATGAAAGAACAGCCACTATACAACTTATTAAGTATCAACCCATTTTATTTGTCTGGGTCAGTAATAACCGATAATATAGAACTTTGATCCAGATCCAGAACTCGAATTTCATTATCATTTTAAGAATCCATGACATTTATGCATTTATCATATCATCTAATTCTCATCTGAAATCATATGCAATAAGATTTAATATATACATTGAAAGGATCAGCTTTATCAACTACCACAATAAATTCAAGCTCTAGAATTTGCTAACAAAGATAGGTAAAATCAACTAGCAAGAATTACCTCATAATCTCCAATGTCTAGCTCATCAAGCAACTCTGTCAAAATCTTAACAATCTCAAAATCTGGTCCCATTTCTTCATATTGGCCAGCAATATCAAAGTCACATTGATAAAATTCACGGTATCTTCCCTTAGATGGGTTATCTCTCCTGTACACCTTAGCTATTTGATACCGTTTAAAGGAGGTGATGCCATTCATAGCCACATACCTAGCAAATGGAACAGTTAAGTCATACCGCAAAGAACAAAGCTCTCCACCCTGTAACATGTGGAAAAAAAGCATGACAAAATATATTACAACTATGAATAATTATCTGCACTTTACCCCTTAACATAATCAATTAAATAAAAATAGTTCATGAAGAACCAAACACAGTCTATGAGTTAAGAACAAAGCGTGTACACACACACACACACACACACACACACACACACAGAGAGAGAGAGAGAGAGAGAGAGAGAGAGAAAGAGAGAGAACAATTTCATCAATAAGAAAAAGAACCAAATATGAAAAAGCCACTGTGAAAAAGATTAATCAAAACACTACCTATTGCAATTTAACTAAAATAAAAAAAAATGAAAAGTCTTCTATTAAATGGAGATTTTAATAATCAAGAGACTTTATGATAGATCAGGAATTTATTTTAAATGTTTTCCAGCCTCAAAACACTGGGCCTGACACATGCATGAGCTATGACCTAAATCCATTTGCCTAAAAACAAACCTCATTCCTCTCTTTTCATTTCCTTTGTTTTGAAAAATGCACTGCAAAGGCTGTAACCTTCATACAAATACATCTATCAGCAACAATAATGACAACAATCATAAAAAGGATAAATATATATACTTAACAACTCCGATAAACTATTATACAGACTATGAGTTAAAATACTAACTAATGTCAAAACTAACAGCAACAAGAAACTATATATCAGCTCAATTGAATCAAGAAATAACAGTTATTTACCTGGTCGGCAAGATCATAAATTAATTTTGAATCCTCCCCATATTTCCCCATAAGAGTCTCTCTCAATTCAAATGCAGGAGTGTCTAAGGCTGTGGCACCATGCCTCTTGAAAACCTCTGTTATTATTGAAAATGCTCTCTCTCTTATCGCCATTTGTTCTTTTGCAAAATCACGAGTCCCCTAATAATAATAATAATAATAATAATAATAATAATAATAATAATAATAATAATAATACACCTTCAGAAAATAATTGAAATAAAACAAGGAAAGTCAAGACAGGCAGAACTGTCTCCCAATTATAGTTTCTATAACAATAATTTCCATCATCATAACGTATAGTATACACATTCCTGAATTGGATTCAAATAGCACAACAAATTCATTTCAAAATGTTATATTTAGGGATCAAAGATTAACCTAGGTAGAAGAATAAGAAAAACAAGAAGGGAAAAGAGGACTTAACCAAGCCTATAAGCTTTAACCAGCCTCTTTAGCATCTATTAACATTTAACAATTTCACAAAACAAAAATCTAAATTATACACTATTTCAAATTTGTTTGACCTTTACTATTTTCAAGGAGCAAAACTGAATTCATTGAAACAAATCTTACAAAAAAAAAAATCGAGTAACAGTGCTTTACATGCATAATTTACTCCCCTGTGTCCATTGACTGTAATTTTTATAAACAATCCATGAACAGTTGAACAACCATCAAGCTGCCTTAGCTTTGGGAAGCCTTTCTATTGACCGCCTTTGAACTGATCTTAAAGACATTATGTTTTCAAGATGAAGAGTTGATATCTTTGCGGCATACAGTTTACCTTCATTGTTCTAGGCATTTAAACTCACTTCCATTCAATGGCATTATTCACTATCCGTAAACCCTGCGTCCCCTCTCTCTCAGTATCATTATTCTAAATATGACCCTCAAACCATACTTGATCTGAGACATGCATCAACATTTAATTATTCACTTCAATTTAAGAGGTTTCATAAAAAAAAAATGATAAAACAGGGCTCCAACGAGAACCAAAAGCAGAATTAATAAATGTGAAATTATTATCAGAATTTATTACCTTTGGAAGTTTTGGAAGTCTTCTACTTTCATTGCTTTCCACAATCTCTTTCACTTTTTGCACTAGTTCATCAAAATCGGGTTCTTTTGGATCCAAAAACAACAAAAGATCTTGAACCCATTTTTCCAATGCCTGCAAACTACCACTGGAATCCCCTCCCTTAAGCTGCAACCTATCCTTAATTAATTGTACAATCACACTAGTCCCTTTCCCCAAAACCGCCTTTTTCTTCTTCTTCTCACCGTTCTTCTTTACCAAATTCTCATCCCTCCCATTCACTCCAATTTCTTCAACACCTTTTTCACTCATCAATTCTCCACCTTCAAGTGCAACAAACGCTGTTATCCCCTCCCAGGAAACAATACTCCACACGGTCCCCAATAAAGCATTCACTTCATGCACAAATTTCCCATTATCCTCCTCAAAATCTGAATCCAAAACCAGCTTATAAGCATTCCTTAAAACATCCTCATTAGGGCATTGCTTCTCAAACGTACTCAACAAACCAGTTTTCAGGCTTTCATTTCCCACTGCATCTAAATTCATTTTCGCCCGACACAAACTACTCTTTCCCAATTTTTGGAGCGCTGCAGCCAATCCTAACACAGCCGGAATGGCATCACCTTCATAGACTTCCTCACGGGAATTCAATGCGATACGTGTCACAGAATGAACCGACTTCACCACCTCCCTCAGTCTCCCATTAATTTTGGGAATCTTAGAAAATGCTTCGTTCTGAACCTTACCTACCAGCTTAGACCCATTAAGCAACATCTTCATGTCTCCGGCAACCCCAGTCCCCTCCTTGTCAAGGAAAACATCTCCGGTGTCCATGGAACCAAACACAGCCACGTCAGCCTTGGCCGCCTCACACGACAGCGCAGCCACCGAATCCACAAGTGAAGCCAAAGCCGTAGATTCATAGTCCAAAATGGAACAAACACCGTACACATGAGCAGATGATTTCTCTAGTACGAGGCGTTCCTCTTGGGTCACATCAATGGAGTCGAAATTCCAAGTCTCAAATTTCGAATTAAGGCATTTGGAAATGAGATTAGGAAGAAGGGTACGGATATTGGCCGAATTAGAGTGGAGGAGGAGCTTATTGAGGAGAAGGGTGAGAGAGGCACGAATTTGTAGAGGTGTTAAGATTTTGGGCAAGGGGATTTGGAATGGTTTAAGAGGCGTCGCAAAGTTTTGTTCAGAAAGCAACCTATCGAGCGCCGATGAGTCATTACGTAACTGAGCTTTGCCGGTGGCGACGGCGTAGACGGAGGAGGACGAGAGAGACGAACCCTTGCCTCCTAGGGTGATCACTTTAACTTCGCCTCTCTCCGCCATTAACAAGATTTGGTGTAACAAAGTAGATAAAATAGGTGAGAATGTTTGTGCTAGGGTTTTATTATTCCTTCAGAAGCACAAAGCCCCAAAACTACAATGAACAGCACCGCCACTGGCTTCATTGATCCAATTTTCATTGATAGGATTTGTTCACAGAGATTATTCAATTGTATAGCTGAAGGAAAATGGTAACCTATTCAACTTATAAAAAATCATAATAATTAAACACAAATTAATTTTATACAATTTGCCAAAAAATAAATTAAATTAGTGGGTTGTAATCTAAATTTTCTTTGTTATTAAGAATCAATTAAATATATATAAATTAATTAAAAATTAATTAAATATATCATTATTAATATAAATAAATAAATAAAATTAATTAAATTTTAATTATTTAAAATAAAACTTGTAGGGGGTGGAGGCGTGAGGCGAAATATCATCCATTAGAATTATATAAAATGCACCAGCTAATGCCTAGGAAAGATGGTGGAGTCACAATGGTCTCACTTAAGCATCACCTCCAGACAAAGATTTCCTAGACATGTACTTCATACAATCCTAATAGAATCAAACCACCTGGTAAGCACTGCCTTCCCATAACACTACCACGGTACTAAGGATTTATGCCACGAAGGCATAGATAGACAGAAGTCGCCACCCGGGCAATAACCGGGACATATTCAGTGTTTCTTCTGAGAGTCATGGATGGCAACTCACTCCTTGCAGAGTTTCCACGACCGTCATTACCATAACCCAATGTCTAGGTTCGGGATAGTGGGTACGTAAGGGGAAGGTGTTAGGCACCCCTTACGCCTGGTCTAACCTCGTTAACTCGAGTGCCAGTCCTCTACTAATGTTTCTAGAAATCTTGTTTATTATTCCTTTATTAAACTTTATCCTAAAAATGCAATTCTAATCCTACACACGCAAGTAATTCACAAAAGGGTTGTTGTTTACACATAATTTTCATGCACAAGTAATTCCTATCTATGGGGTTGCTAATTATTTAAATGATATTTACCAAATGACTAAAATTAATTTATTATTGGGAATTTAATTTACAAACAAATTCAATTTCAAATAACCCTATGTTTCTATTTAACCTAATTAATTAATTTTCACCAAGTTACCCTAAGAATAATTGAACTAAGTTAATTATGTACATGTGTAATTTATTCTAATATCACATAAGTCCCAAACAATCACAACCTAATAAAGATTTCTAACATGTAAATTTATTTTACAATTACCAAGTATTAAATTAAATTTATTTACATGCCAATGTTAGTTTAATTTACAAACAAGATTAATTTTAATTTACAAAGTATTTATTTGAATTAATTACATGCAAAAGTCAGTTAAATTAAAAACAAAGTTAATTTTAATTTACCAAATAAAAGTTCTATTATTACTACAATTTCATGCCAATGGTTATTCGAGAAGTTTAGAGCTACTTACCTGTTGGTAAATGCAGTTGCCATTGGGGCAAGCTACCCTTAAAAAAGGGTCTTCTCTTCTAGTATGGCAATGATATCCCTGGCTTACTCCCGTTTAGCTCTATATAAGCTCCACGCAAATGCCCTCTTTGATACTTACCTTAGGGCTACTTACCAATTTTGTTTGTAATAAAAAATAAAGAAACTAAAGAAAATAAAAGAAATAAGGAAAATATTAATAACAATTTACATTGGATTCTAACTCTAGTCTCCTAAAGGGTTAAGATTCCTAATTAGTTACAACTACCTAATGGTCTAAGTCTTTTAATATGATCCAAACACTTCTTGAATTAAAAGAACACAGAAAAATAGATCAAATATCAATTAAAACCTAAGAAAATACAAGAACATGCATAAATATACAATTTCCAAATTCTGGCAGATTAACGGTAGCAAGAAATCCGATTTTTTAAAAACAGTTATACATGTCTAAAAATTATAAAAAAAATTACAGAAGATAGCCTACATATCATACAAGATCATAAAATTTATAAATCAAACAAAACCCTAACCGAATGGTCTACATAAATCGTAACTTTTCTAAGTGACAGAATCGCACTACTTTTTTGTAAAATTCATAACTTATTAACCACAACAAATATGAATGCAAAGCCAATTGGAAAAGATTCATAAGATTCTGAAGTTAATTTTAGACACTAGATTTGCACAAAAATATTAAGGAACAAGGGAGATATGGGCTCCACAAGTTGGATATCCTGCAAATCAGATTTTACAGGAACCCTAACTTCAAACAGCTATAACTTACAAAATATTAAAGCTTTTTTAGTGATTCTTGCGCCTAAAATTAATGAAATTTCGTGTAGAATATGAATATAATTTTTACAAATTTTTTACAGATTCAGAAAATAAAGAAAAATAATAAAAATACGAGAGACAGAAATTAAACATGTGCAGAGTTGTGTATCCCCTCAAATTAAACATGATTACATGATCAATATAAACATATAAAATAAATTGAAGACAAGGAGCATATAATTAAAATATTGTATGGCATAGATCTTGAAAAGAAAACAATAAAAACTGACCTTTCAGAAATCTTGTATGAAAATCTTCTTGAAGAAAAGAAAAAATAAGGAAGAACTCAAAAAGTTTTGAATGTCTCTAAATTTTCTATAGCTTTGAATTTTCTCTTCCTCTTTTCTCCCATCATCCCTTCTTCTCTTCTCTAGTAGGGTATTTATAGGGTTTTGGGAGAGAGGTGTGATAGAGTTTGGAGTCTTAGGGTGATAAAGTTTAGATAACTTAAACAACTACGATTGCAGAATTTGGGTGAGACTGAAATATGGATGAGGTGTTTCAACCAATGGGAAGACAAGGAAAAGGGAAGGCACCAATAGGGAGTGAGGAAGAGGTGTGGTAGGGTTTGAAGTCTTAAGGTGATAAAGTTTAAAAAACAACTACAATTGCAAAATTCGAATAAGACTGGGATATGGGTGTGGTGTTCCAACCAATAGAAAGAGAGGGAAAGGGGGTGACACCAATAGGGAGTGAGGAAGAGAGTGGGGCCAAGAAGGAGAGAGATATTTTGTTATTTTAATTTTTAAAAAATAATTAAATGGGTCCCATTTAAATTTCCTAACTAGACTTTCTTAGGCCCATGGAGCCCAATTAAACTTAGTTAGATTCATTTAAGAACTACCCATATTAAATTTAAATTAAATAAAATTTTATTTAAATTTAATTAAATTAATTTCTCCAAAACTTTATTATCATTTTTATTTTTTTCAATATCATGCCACGGAATTAATAATTCAGCTCCATGCCTCCAATTACATCTTACAGTCATATAATTTTTCATCATCGGATTTCCCACGGCCTCAATGCACATACTCATCACAAAATAAGGGTCTACAGTTTGCCCCCCACTTTGGCGAAAGTTGAAATCAATGCGAAAGCATTGCTTAAGTTTCGTCAAAGTATAACTCAAATTTCTAATAACTATGAAACATTGGCTATGAGGATCAAGTATATCTTGCTCGGTTGACATACTATATGTTATGAGACTAGCTACGGTCTCATAACAGTAATAACTGTGTCATGTAAAAAAATGAGTGTATCTTGCTCTGTCGATACACTCTGCATCATGAGACTAGCTACGGTCTTATAACAGTGATAACTGTGTCATGTGAGAATTGAGTGCATCTTGCTCTGTCGATACACTCTGTGTCATGAGACTAGCTACAGTCTCATGACAATGGCAACTGTGTGATTTGAAATGTTGTGGATTCGTATTTAGGACCGCAGTCCTAAACTACCTACGTATCCCCCTCATTATCCTGAGGAAGAATCAGACCCACTCGTAGTTTGACACTTGAAACTGTGGTAATGCATGTTCTTCTACGCCTTACACACCTACAGGTGACATGTTGATGCGTGTTCTTCTACGCCTTACACAACTATACCATATGCCCTAAACAACGTCTAAGGACTTACTAAAAAACATCTGTCATGAAATGTTGTGGGTTCGTATTTAGGACCATGATCCTAAACTACCTACGTATCCTCCTCGCTATCCTGAGGAAGAATCAGACCCCCTCGTAGTTCGACACTTGAAACTGTGGTGATGCATGTTATTCTACGCCTTACACACCTACAGGTGACATGTTGATGCACGTTATTCTATGCCTTACACAACTATGTCGTGCGCCCTAAACAATGTCTAAGGACTTACCAAAAAATATCTATTTCATGATTTGAAAAAATTGGGATGACTAGGTCTCAGAACTCTTTTTGTGATTTTTGTGCTTCTTGTATGCTACTTCCTATCATGGGCATGCTGATTTTGCTAGATATTCTAAAAAAAACTTAGTCCTCTGAGGGACCTCTTTTTGCAAAACTTTCTTTTAGCCTCAAAATTTTTGAGAAAAATTATTCACCGAAAAGACTTCCTTAAGGTCACAATACAATTTTCCTCTGATTTTTCTTTTTCTTCTCTCCCCCATGCTTCATTATTCTATAGCTATTTCAAAACTTTTCTGCCTTGACTCCTTTATCTTCCATGAACTCAATTCTTTGTGCTCTAACTTTTGCTTGAAATGCTCTTTTGAGTTTTCATTTCAGCGAGCTTGCTCTAACTTTTGCCTAAGCGGCCCTTTTGGGTTTTCCACCTAGCGAGCTCCTTTTTTCTTGTTCTTTTTCTCCTTTTTTTTTTTTTTTTTTAAATTAAACAATCACTAGGGCATTCATATCAAGCAGCTATTCTATCATGCTCATAAGACAATAGGTTAAATCAAAACAATGCAGTTCAATTACTTAATCTTTTGATGTATCCCTCAAGACACAACCATTCACAATCATAATTAAATAAAACCTATTCCTAGTTAATGCAATAAAAACTTCTTTATTTTATTCAGGTACACCATTACTCCCTCTTACATTTAGTTTTGCTAAATTTTCAACCTTCCAAAGTTAGAAATAAGTTTTATAACCTGCTGAATGGCCTTTTCAGGTTTTCCATCCAGATCTTCTCTCATCTCTCCTTTTGCCTAGACTGCCTGTTGTAGGTTTTCAATCTAGCATTTTTTTTTCTTTTCTTTTCTTTTTTTCTTTGACTCTTACTTTTGCTTAGACCGCCTTTTGTAGGTTTTCAGCCTAGCGGGCCTGTCTCACATAAAGTACCACTTAAGTCTGTCTAAATTGACTGG
Organism: Hevea brasiliensis; assembly: GCF_030052815.1. Lineage (NCBI taxonomy): Eukaryota > Viridiplantae > Streptophyta > Magnoliopsida > Malpighiales > Euphorbiaceae > Hevea > Hevea brasiliensis. Next base: position 125,551 of record NW_026614635.1, read on the forward strand.
TTCTTGAAATTCATTCCTATCCAGGTCTGATATTCTTACAGTAGCAAGATCTTTTTGACTATGTATGGACCATCCTAGCTTGGGTTAAACTTTCCTATTAAATCAAAAGGGACGAGCCGAGCTTATTTCAAAACCATGTCTCCCTCTTTGATCTTTTTTTGCTTCACCTTCTTATTAAAGGCTCTAGCTATCTTCCTCTGATAAGCCTGCATATGATACAAGGCTCACATCCTCTTTTCATCAATCAAAGCTTGTTCTTCATATCTCTTCTAGGCCCACTCATTTTCTAGGACCTTAGCTTCTAGCATCACTCTTAAGGACTTGACCTATTGCTTAATGGATATCACTACTTTAGTCCCATACACTAAAGAGAATGGGGTTGCCCTCGTGGATGTCCTTGTAGTACTACGATAATCTTAAAGAACATAAAGGGATTTTTTTTTTTTCAGACCAATCCTTATATGTTTCGAACATTTTTTCCTAACTAGAACATTTCCATTCATTTGGGGACCACACATTTCCTGCATGTATTTCTTTCATTATTTGCTCAACCTATTTTTCTATCAAACATAAGAGTTCGTAGAATTGCCCCCCAGCTGAAGTAAGTTGAGTAGCTAATCTATGAATTGTTGCTCTATCTCTTTTGTAGGCTTATTGTGAGTATTCTCTCACTTCCAGAGACCTCCTTATGTTTTCATATCATTTTCCTTCTCCCTCTAGGTCCACATGTGCTGCTACTAATCCTTCATAGCATAAAATTTTACTCCTCATTAGGATAACTAGCTAAGTCAACTTTTGATCACTCTTTTCCTATAGGGACACTAGTGTGGCTTGGGAATCGGCCATCTGATTTTAAGCTTGAGGCATGTGCTTCTTGGTACTTTGTTAACAAGGCTATAAATTTATCTCTTTCTTCTTGGGTTAAATCTTCAGCTAACTTAATATCTTTAGGATTATTTGGTGTACCCAAATTAATAGAGATTGATTTTGATGCATTAACAAAAATAAATTCTAAATGATTATGAATGCCATGCATATGCCCATTAGAATAAACATCAAACAAGTAAGTAGAAGGATTGGGAATGTTATTGATCTTTGCCTCAAAATCTTTATCAAGCACATCAGAATTGGAAACATCAGTGTCACTACTGTGAGCATTACAAAAAACAAACTCAAACTTAGGAGTATAACTTTAGGTGCTTAGCTTTCCATGCAGTCCTTAGATTAATGGTCCTGATTTTCTACTTTAGCACTTTCACATGTAGTAACCCCTAATCATATGTCCAGGTAATTGCCCCTCTCTTTCAAGAACTTAGGAGGTTTTGGCTCTTTTTCCTCTTCTGTTGGCTCATAGCCCAAACCATGACTCGTAATCCGCCCCTTCATCTCAAGAAAAGTCACCAGGCCATCTATACTTTTTCCTAGGCCCATGGCAGAAAAAAAAATTTTATCCCTTTCTTCACAGTAACCACTTTTGGATCCATCAAGTTTTCATAGATCCCAATAACTTAAAAATCAGACAATAGTGGAAGTGAATCATCTAGTTGTAATGCAACTATCTCCTCATTAGAATCAGTCCAGACATCCAAAGGACCCTCATCATAGCTAGAATTATCACAAATGTCAACAACCATTATAGACTGAGGTTCATTAGGCTTTTGGATGGGTTGGATAGGTTCACTGGGCTTTTAGATGGGTTGGATAAGTTCATTGGGCTTTTTGGATGGGTTGGATAAAGTCAATAATTCTGTTAGGGTTATTTGGGATGATGGAGATCATGTAAAGACCTGGTGTAGGTAGAAATTTTGGCTAGGAATGGGGCTTTTGGGTTGATTTTCTGGGTCAATTATTCTTTTAGCATCAATTAGATCTTAGATATCATGCTTAAGTTGAAAGCATGAGTCAGTGTCATGACTATGGGCTTGGTAGAACCGGCAACATTGGTTGATATCATAGCTAGGTGGGAATGGATTTGGTAGTGGTCTGGGTGCTAAGAGCTACAGGAGGTCTTAAACTTTGAGACACTCCAAAACTTCAGATATGGGTTGGCTGAATTAGAAAAATCTCCTTAGGGTGAGAGACACAATTTGAACCTCAATAACTTTAATGCCACTTAATTGTTCTACCTTGGGGCCTCTTTCTAAAGTTGACCACAATTGTCTCTTCTAGCTCAAACATTTTGGCGTTCAATATTTCATCAAGCACGGTCATAGTTTCTTCCATCTTAAGTAGTACAGGTGAAATCCTTACTAATCTCTTCCCTTCCCTAACCTAAGTGACCTGATTGGAAGTCTCTTTGGTGTGCTTTAAGGCTATGTTTGCTCAAAAAAATAGGATTTAAGGGTTAACCTAAGCATGCTACGTACATGAATGTAATGCATGAATGGACCATTTTTTTATTTTTTATTTATTTTTTTTTTGCCTTTACTTTTACAAAACCAAAACCGAACCATACCAGTAGAACCAAAACTGAACCCAAAACCAGACCATATAAATTGAACTAAAATCGGACCAAAGACTGAATCAAAATTGAAAGAAAAAAAAAATCTCCAGAACTGAATCTTTGCCACCTTATACCTTCAACTCTCACGTGCAGGGTAAGAAAAAAAATTCTATCCTAGGCTATGGTACACTGGACACACCAACAGGGGGTGGTCCAGGACGATCCTTCCCTCACAAACAAAAGATTTATATCCTTAAAGTTTAACCATAAGTAAGCATCCTCTTGCTTAACATGGGTTTTGAAATGGACTTGGGCCTATACACACATCGGGCTTATGCATAGGCCTAGGTTCATCTCAACTACCACTAGAACTTATGGTTTGAACAGTAATGATACGAATCTAGCACAACAAAAATCTACGGGGTACCTAGGGTTGAAATCTATGGCTCATGGGCTTTATTGGGTAGGAAAAGGGTCACCCATGCGAGAGCTTGTCCATTAAGCACAACGGCCGGAGCTGTGGCTCTTTTATATACTCGAAGGTACGGGCATGGGGTGCTAGCATTCACCAATTCGTCATAGCTCGAGTAGAACCATGGTCTCCTTGGCTAGTACTAACGAGGCTAAAAGGGTAAGAGTGATCCGTGTGATAGTGTAGTGCAATGCAAAAAGTTTAACAAAGGAATAATATTAGACTAATAGAAACATGTTGGAGTAACTATCCATTTAGTCCCCAGTGGAGTCGCCAAACTGTAGGGGGTGGGGGCGTGAGGTGAAATATCATACATTAGAATTATATAAAATGCACCAGGTAATGCCCAGGAAAGATGGTGGAGTCACAATGGTCTCACTTAAGTACCACCTCCTTAGACAGCATTTCCTAGACATGTACTTCATACAATCCTAATAGAATCAAACCACTGGTAAGTACCGTCTTCCCATAACACTCCCACGGTACTAAGGATTTATGCCACGAAGGCATAGATAGACAAGAGTCGCCACCCGGGCAATAACCGGGACATATTCAGTGTTTCTTCTGAGGGTCATGGATGGCAACTTACTCCTTGCAGAGTTTCCACAATCGTCATTACCATAGCCCAATGTCTAGGTTCGGGATAGTGGGTACGTAAGGGGAAGGTGTTAGGCACCCCTTACGCCTGGTCTAATCTCGTTAACTCGAGTGCCAGTCCTCTACTAATGTTTCTAGAAGTCTTGTTTATTATTCCTTTATTAAACTTTATCCTAAAAATGCAATTCTAATCCTACACATGCAAGTAATTCACAAAAGGGTTGTTGTTTACACACAATTTTCATGCACAAGTAATTCCTATCTATGGGGTTGCTAATTATTTAAATGATATTTATCAGATTACTAAAATTAATTTATTATTGGGAATTTAATTTACAAACAAATTCAATTTCAAATAACCCTATGTTTCTATTTAACCTAATTAATTAATTTTCACCAAGTTACCCTAAGGATAATTGAACTAAGTTAATTATGTACATGTGTAATTTATTCTAATATCACATAAGTCCCAAACAATCACAACCTAATAAAGATTTCTAACATGTAAATTTATTTTACAATTACCAAGTATTAAATTAAATTTATTTACATGCCAATGTTAGTTTAATTTACAAACAAGATTAATTTTAATTTACAACGTATTTATTTGAATTAATTACATGCAAAAGTCAGTTAAATTAAAAACAAAGTTAATTTTAATTTACCAAATAAAAGTTCTATTATTACTACAATTTCATGCCAATGGTTATTCGAGAAGTTTAGAGCTACTTACCTGTTGGTAAATGCAGTTGCCATTGGGGCAAGCTACCCTTAAAAAATGGTCTTCTCTTCTAGTATGGCAATGATATCCTTGGCTTACTCCCGTTTAGCTCCATATAAGCTCCACGCAAATGCCCTCTTTGGTACTTACCTTAGGGCTACTTACCAATTTTGTTTGTAATAAAAAATAAAGAAACTAAAGAAAATAAAAGAAATAAGGAAAATATTAATAACAATTTACATTGGATTCTAACTTTAGTCTCCTAAAGGGTTAAGATTCCTAATTAGTTACAACTACCTAATGGTCTAAGTCTTTTAATATGATCCAAACACTTCATAACACTTCTTGAATTAAAAGAACACAGAAAAATAGATCAAATATCAATTAAAACCGAAGAAAATACAAGAACATGCATAAATATACAATTTTCAAATCTGGCAGATTAACGGTAGCAAGAAATCCGATTTTTTAAAAACAGTTATACATGTCTAAAAATTATAAAAAAATTTACAGAAGATAGCCTACATATCATACAAGATCATAAAATTTATAAATCAAACAAAACCCTAACCGAATGGTCTACATAAATCGTAACTTTTCTAAGTGACAGAATCGCACTACTTTTTTGTAAAATTCATAACTTATTAACCACAACAGATATGAATGCAAAGCCAATTGAAAAAGATTCATAAGATTCTGAAGTTAATTTTAGACACTAGATTTGCACAAAAATATTAAGGAACAAGGGAGATATGGGCTCCACAAGTCGGATATCCTGCAAATCAAATTTTACAGGAACCCTAACTTCAAACAGCTATAACTTACAAAATATTAAAGCTTTTTTAGTGATTCTTGAGCCTAAAATTAATGGAATTTCGTGTAGAATATGAATATAATTTTTACAAATTTTTTACAGATTCAGAAAATAAAGAAAAATAATAAAAATACGAGAGACAGAAATTAAACATGTGCAGAGTTGTGTATCCCCTCAAATTAAACATGATTACATGATCAATATGAACATATAAAATAAATTGAAGACAATGAGCATATAATTAAAATATTGTATGGTATAGATCTTGAAAAGAAAACAATAAAAACTGACCTTTCAGAAATCTTGTATGAAAATCTTCTTGAAGAAAAGAAAAAATAAGGAAGAACTCAAAGAGTTTTGAATGTCTCTAAATTTCCTATAGCTTTGAATTTTCTCTTCCTCTTTTCTCCCATCATCCCTTCTTCTCTTCTCTAGTAGGGTATTTATAGGGTTTTGGGAGAGAGGTGTGATAGAGTTTGGAGTCTTAGGGTGATAAAGTTTAGATAACTTAAACAACTACGATTGCAGAATTTGGGTGAGACTGAAATATGGATGAAGTGTTTCAACCAATGGGAAGACAAGGAAAAGGGAAGGCACCAATAGGGAGTGAGGAAGAGGTGTGGTAGGGTTTGAAGTCTTAAGGTGATAAAGTTTAAATGACTTAAAACAACTACAATTGCAGAATTCGAATAAGACTGGGATATGGGTGAGGTGTTCCAACCAATAGAAAGAGAGGGAAAGGGGGTGACACCAATAGGGAGTGAGGAAGAGAGTGGGGCCAAGAAGGAGAAAGATATTTTGTTATTTTAATTTTTAGAAAACAATTAAATGGGTCCCATTTAAATTTCCTAACTAGGCTTTCTTAGACCCATGGAGCCCAATTAAACTTAGTTAGATTCATTTAAGAACTACCCATATTAAATTTAAATAAAATAAAATTTTATTTAAATTTAATTAAATTAATTTCTCCAAAACTTTATTATTATTTTTATTTTTTTCAATATCATGCCACGGAATTAATAATTCAGCTCCATGCCTCCAATTACATCTTACAGTCATATAATTTTTCATCATCGGATTTCCCACGGCCTCAATGCATATACTCATCACAAAATAAGGGTCTACAAACTTTAACATTTATTAAATTATATTTAATAAATTATTAAATAATTAAATTGAACGAATCAACTCAGATTCATCGATTTAATTATTAAATTATTTTTTTATTTAATTCAATTACAAATTCAAATTGATTAACTAATTCAATCAATTAATTTAATCTAAATTTAATAATTATATACAAATAATATAGAAGTATATTTAGCTTAATCTTTTATTATTATTATTATTATTACTATTTATTTTAATACAGTAAGAGTTACTATTTTCTTTTTGTAACTATAAAAATAATAAATTTTTTTGCAAGCATTTTAGGGTTTCATTCATCAAATTCAAATAATAAATATAATCTTTTTTTAAGACCAAATTAAAATTAGACCGACATAATATCATAGAGTCCTTATTTAAAACAGCTGAATTGCGAGTAAAACAGAGCATGCAGATCTTCACAGTGGCTGAGTAGATTTTTGAACCTCTCGTACCTATCCTAAAAATCCAGGAGCTAACTCCAAACGATGAATCACAAATTTCATTGAAAAAGTAGGCTGCACTATCAGATTTTTGTAGAAGAAAATAAAGCTTTAAAAAAAAATCTGCACAATGTACGTCGATCTAACAGAATAAAAACGAACCCTCCACTCTAGATGGAGAGGATATAAATCTCCAAGATGAGATAGGAAACTATCAAATTTAAGAACAATACATAATTATTAAAAAAGCACAAGATTTAGAGATTATTTCAAAAAAAATTAAAAAAAAAAACAAAGAAAATCATGAAAAGAGACTAAAAACCCTAAGAAAAAAAATGAGAAACAGGTTAACAAAATGGAGGGAGGGGGTGCTACCGACCAAAAACGGTCAACAAAACCACATCTGCATAAATTATTAAAAAAAAAAAAACTTAAAAGAGAAGAGAGAGCATTTTTGTGAGAAAGTGACAACGCTATGTGTTAAATTATTATTTGGCTAAAAAGTATTATGTCAATTGAATAACGCTATCTATAAGTGAAAAAGACAATATTATTACTATAATTAAATTAAATTTATAATTTTCTATCTTCTTCTCTCCCATTTTCATTTTTCTTTCTCCATTTCTATCCATCTTCTGTTTCTCTCTCAAAACTTGTGTAACATTCTAGTGCTAGGGATATGAGCACTACTTGGATAACGGAAAATAAGGATAACCTTATCTCGACTACCACAATAAGTGAACCATTTTAATTTAAACCAATGATTTAAAGCCTGAAAATTATTTATGTCTTAAGTAGGGTGTCACAACTTGTCTCTCCATTTTTATCTCATTGACAAACTCAATTGATCAACCTCTCCTCCAATATCAAATCTATACTTCTAAACTCCTTATGCAATCTATTGCAGCAAAGAAGTTACCACATACAATTAACAAAATAGTTTTGTCTTCTTTGATAAGAAAAGGAGGCAGAAGAAGTAACAATAGCAGCAAAAGCAACAAAAACAAACCAATTCTAAGAGATTTGAGAGTAAAATAAAAGGAGCAAAAGAAAATTTATAAAAGAGAAATGACTGCAGGAAGTAGATTTCGAGGAAGGGTATTTCAAGCAAAAGAAAGGTCAGTCTTTAAAAAAGCGAAATTGGTTGTTGAATAAACTTTTAGAGAGAGAGAGAGAGAATCTAGGCTGTGGAGCATGCAATTAAAGCAATGGGGGAGTTGGGTGTTTCAACGATAGAGAGAAGGAATAAAAAATTATCACTTGTTTAATTTATTTGGTTGGCCAAATATGCCTACCATTGGGTATTTACAGGTATCAGAACGGATTAAATCTTGATAAAATGGATTTTTGTAAAATATAGAGAGTATTTAATTTGGTTATTTATTTTTAATTTTTGATTTAAGGTATATTTTTTAAATTATGAGTTAAATTAAAAATAAATAATTATTTATTTAATAAAAATATTTAAAAATAATTTTTAAATAATTTAAATATTTAATTAAAAAATATTTAAAAATAATTTATTTTTTGAAATTACTACAAAAAATATATAATTAAATATCTAATTAAGTTTATGTTTAAATAGAATAATTTTCGTGGTATTTTAATCATCCTTAAATAAGCAATTAATATATTTTTTAAGATGAAAAAATAAAATTATAAATAATATTAATATATAAAAAGTACTTTATTTTATTTTATTTTATTTTATTTTATTTTATTTTATTTTATAAAACTGATCGGTTTGTGAGAGAATCAAACTTCAACGCTTCATTTTCTTTTTATTGAATTAATTTATTAATTAGAAAAAGCCTTTAACATTTTATTGAGAAAATCAAACATTCTGTTTAAAATAATTTTACTATTCAAAATAATAAAATATAAAATAAAAGTATTAATTTTTCTATTTTACAATCTTTTACATAATCTGAGGATATTTTGGATTGTCAATAGTATTAGTTTAAAAGAATTTAGAAATTATATTTACTAAAATTTAATTTAAAAGTAAAAAAATTAAATTTTAATTCATGCTTTAATATAAAAATTACTTAAGTAAAAATAAGAGGGAGTTGAGTGTGTCAGTTTGACCCTATTACAAATGAGTTCGGCGTTTTTAGGTTTGATCCTTTGAAATCTCACATCATATATAGAATATGCGTGTGTTTGGATTATATAAAAAAAGAAAGGCTAAAATTGCTATGATTTTAATAGCGCGATTAATTCTTATCACTAACTCGTATGTGCGTGTGTTCTATCTATTAAAAAAATTATTAAATTGAATTATTTTTATTTTTTAAATTTTCATCAAACACAAACATACAACCATAGAATTCAAATATAGTGTGGAAGGGAAAAAATTGGAAATTATTTAATCTTAATTAATGTACAAAAATAAACTCTCCTCTATTCTCCTCTCATTCACTCTCCTCTTCCTTTACAAAAATTACATCTATTAATTCTAGCCACATCTACCACTCCGATTCCTCTCCACCCCTTGAACAAATAAAAAAAGTAAGAAAAAAAAGGTTAAAATCTCTCTACAACCAAATTATTAAAATAAATAAATAAATAAAAGTACAAAATCTGTAATTTGGTATTAATTTGGCAAGAAATTATGAAGGTTTATGACCATCACAGTTATATCATCCATATTGCCTCTGCCAAATGACATATCTATAAGCTTTTTGCAACTCTCCACTGAATTCCCGTCCCTTAGTACTACATCAACTGCTTCTTGCTCATTTACCTGCAACGCAAACTTATCTTAAACAGTTGGCTCTGACTAATACTCGAATTCCAGACCATATAGCCGTGAAGACAACTCTAATACCAATCAGCTTTATAAAACAATTAGTTTTTAAAACTCATGCAGCATTCTGAACATTCTATTTCAAGATTGAGCTTATTAATTACCTTATCCCACAATCCATCAGAGGCCATTATCAAGAACTCGCAATCGGAAGTTAGTGGAAGACATTTAATTTCTGGATCAGAAATGACCCAATCTTTTAAATGCAGGTCTCCAATAGCTCTAGAAATGGCAAGTGAACCTTGAACTCTCCAAATTCCATTCCGGCAATGCACAAAACCTCCCTGAAAATGTTATATAAGCTTCACTGATTAGTATATATTCAATATGTAGAAAAGAATAATATATTAGATTTTTTATACAATCTTCATGCTTTACTGAACTTACAGAATTCTCAATGCGAAGCTTCTCATCTTCTCTGCTAAGACGGTGATCAACTGTTAATGTATCAGCTACTCCTTTTCTGCTCAAAACTACTCTACAGTCACCCACATTCGCTACGTGTAATTCTCCATCTTTCAACAGCGCACTAGCCACACAAGCTCCACTACTTACACCCTGCAAGCGTAAATCCAATACCAAATAAACATAAATTTCTAAGCACGCTTCATCTCTGATACTCTATAAGATAGATATTCGATTATTACAATTCTTTCTTATTTTTAATTTTTTTTACTATTGGGAATTACATATGGAATAATTAGTCACAATCCATCCCTTTAGATCTTTAACTAAATTGATTGTTTCAGGTCAACTCAATTATATATGAACACTTCAGTAAACATAATGTTGAATTTGTTATATGATCCTTTCCTTATTATATGTAAGGATGCCATTGAACAAGCAAATCAAAGATGTGAATGCCTAGTTGTATAACTTCCAGCTGTGTAATAGTTCAAATAAAGACCAAGTCAATTCATTTATCGTGTTTCACAAGTTCAAGTTGAAATTTTAAATTACCTGCTGGCTAAGAAACTCCCTATCTGTAACCAGGTAGCCTTGGCGAATGGCTTGTTCTAGTGGTTGATGATGATCATCATCTTCGTCCTTTCCTACATTTTCCAGGGCTTTTACAATGTTCTTTCCTAAATTTTCAGCTACATAGTCAGCTGCTGCACGGCCTCCATGTCCATCAATCACAGCAAAAAATGCCTGTAAATCATGTCAGAATTACTTAATCCTTTACATATAAATAATGAGAGAAAAAAAAAAAAAAAAGAAAAGATAGATAATCAATAAGGCCCATATATTTACGTACCTGCTTTGCATCTCCTAGAATATCAGTCATGATCCCATAACCATCTTCCATGACTTGTCTTCTACCTTTCTTGCTAGCCAAACAGAAATCTCTACCTTTATCCTCAAATTCCATATTCTCCAATTTCCTATCTTTCTCACCAAATTCTAGTTTTGGATAATATTCTGGCAAAACCAGCCTTGCAGGTCTCTTCTTCAATTTGGTAGTACCCTTACTATTATTCTCTGCTGCATCCTTTTCCATTACCAAAGAATCCAATTCTTTACCTACTGGGCCACCTGCAGGATCGACACCTGGTGATGAATACCTATCATGCAAACCCTTTTGATATGCTTCAAAATGCTGATTTTCTTGCATGGATTTCTCTTCCATCTGCGTTTCATGATCACGTAATAAATTCACATCTTCTGAAACAATATCATCTTCTTGACATGTCGTCGAGATTAATGAATCTTGAAAAGACCGATCTTCTCCTCGATCAAGAACAAGCTGGCTGGTAATCCATGAAAGAGGAGGAGGCGGAGGAGGAGAAGGCAAAGAAGAAGAAGAAGAGGAAGGAGAACTAAGACACAAAGAAGCCATTGAAATGGCTTTCCTAAGGCTTTGAAGAAAGTATATGAAAAGAGATATAATAGAGAAACCCCGTAAGAAATCTTCTAAGTGTATCATTCTTCTTTGAAAAAAATTTTTGTAGGCGCAATATGTTTCTGTCAATACTGCATGCGATTAGTTGACAGAAAATTAAGAAAAAAAAAAGGCATAAGAATTCAAGCAAGAAAGAACTTGAAAACTACTTATTATAGGGATGGATGGGAAAGGAATATTAGGAGAAACAAGAAATGGGTGATAAATAATGATGATAGACGGGTCAAAGGGAGATTATATTGTATTGTACTTAACGGCTTCTTTAAATTGTAGTGGAAAACGACATAAAGAAAGAAACAGAGAAGGCATGAGAAGATTTTGACACTTTCAAAGGTAAGGAAATGGTCTCACAAATGATGTTGGGCTGGGAATTAATTGATATATATATATATATATGTTGGTTTTAGGATTTGCTTTGTAATTCAATGCCTACCCAAGTGGGAAAGTATAAATTGGATGACTTGGTGAACAAAATTTTTTTCTTGGACGGCTTGAAATTGTCATCCTTTTCTTTTAGCTTAAGTTTAATATTATATTTGACGACCATACATGTCGGCCGATACTGAAGCCGCGATATTCTTCCTTTCAGCTTCAGAAAAATAGTTAAATAATTAACTATGTTTATACGTTCATATAATAAATTAATGGCTTAAAACTTAATCATATCTCTATACTTGTTAAGAAAGTTTAATTTAATACATTTTTAATTTTTTATCTAATTTAATTCAAAATTTTTAATTTAAATTCAATTTAATCCAAAAAAAAATAAAATTAAGAATTTGAATTTCTTAATTTTTTTGGCTTAAATCAATATATTTAGTTTCAAAATTAAGAAATTGAGCTCCTTGATTTTTGATTTAAATGAAAAAAAAAATATATATATATATATATATATATATTAGAAAAATAGTTAAATAATTAAATATGTTTATATGGTCACATAATAAATTATTGGCTTAAAACTCAATCACACTCCTATACTTATCGAGAAAATTTAATTTAATAAATTTTTAATATTTTATCTAATTTAGTTTATAAATTTTAATTTAAACTCAATTTAATTAAAAAATCAAGAAAGTCAAGAAATTAAATTTCTTAATTTTAGGGATTTAAATCAAGACATTTAGTTTCAAAAATAAAAGAATTGAACTTATTGATTTTTTATTCAAACAAAAAAAATAAAGAAATTTTGCTTATAAATTTTAATTTTTGGTTATTCAAATAAAAAAATAACAAAATTTTGCTTATAAATTTTAATTTATGGGCTAAATTGAGTTTAAGTTAAAAATTTTAAAATAAATTAGATAAAAAGTTAAAAATAAAATTAAATTGAACTTCCTCAACGAGTACATAAGCTAAATTAAATATTTTATCATATATTAACAATAATATATTTTAATTAATTATGAAATTTTAAATTTTTATTCAAATAGAAGTTAAATTAAAAAAATATTAAATTGATTTTTTTATTTTAAAAAATTTTAATTGATGCCATGAAAATAAAATATACGCTAACGCGTATATCTATTTTATCAGTTATTCAATATTATAATATTAGAAAATTATGCATACTCACAATATCGAAAAATTATATAATAAAATAATTATTTAATATTAAAATTTAACAAGAAATGATAATTAAATAGTAATTATATATATATATATAGTTATTATTTTTTAAAAAAATAAAAAATATAAGATAATTGTAAATTTTCGACACCCACCAATATACATATGTAAATCCATTTATTTTATATATATATATATTATTAAATTGTCATTTTATATAAAATATTTTATACGAAATAACTGCTGTATAATTATACACAATACCCGCTTTGTCAACAACCAAGGGAATTCACCAATATTTTGGCTGCTAGTGGCTGATCATAAACCTGTATATTATAACTGCAAATTATGTAAAAAGTAAAAAACTGTTCATTGCATGAACTAGTTTAAAATTAAATAAAATATTTAATTAAAATAATATAATATTATATAAAAAATAAATTTTCCTTTTATATATATTCTTACAAAATCATATATAAAATTTTAAAGCAAAAAGTTGAACCAAATGAAATCTTTATAATGATTTAATTTTATTAAATAATTTTTTTTATATTAAAAAAAAAAAACTGGACTGTACGTGGTACCTCTGAAACGACTTTAGACCATCCCATTTGAACACTTCTCGCTTGGCCTTGAATGATTAATAATAATAATAATAATAATAATAATAATAATAATAATAATAATTTTATTTATATTTATATTTATAATTATTTTTTATATGAATAAATAATGCAACGAAATTAATATTTTAAATAATTAAAAAAAAGCAGTTATTTATAAAATAGCATGTAAAAGAAGAGAACATTTTTTCTCAGATTTAGATAAACTATTATTAAAATATTAGAATTAACCAATTAACTAGTTATTCTTCCATCATCATATATTCCTTTGAATTTCTTTTCTTTTTTAATGCAGGACTCTTAACAAAGTCTAGTGATTAAAAAAATAATTTTTATCTGTTTTAATATTTTATGTTTATCAACATTGAAATAAATAAATCAAATATTTTTCTTCTTCTAATTGATTTATATATATTCTTTACTTTAATTTAATTTAAGGGTTAATTGTAAAAAAAAAATTGAAATTTAGCATTTTTTATAATAAAATCTTGAAATTTCTATAATTACTAATTAAACTATTACATTTGATTAATGTCTCAAATTGACTTCAATTATTAAAAAACTATTAGTATACTTAATAAGTTCCATGTTAATTGCCATATCATCGTTGGAAAGGCGACATCAAAGACCCTAAATTTGTGCTAATTGCTAAAAAAATTATAAAGTTTGTCATTTTTTGTAATTAAACTCTGAGATTTACATAATTATCAATTAAATCCTCATATTTTATTGACGCTTCAAATTGACCTGTCTGTCAATAAATTATTAGTATACTTCAACAAACTAAAAATTACAAGCTAAATTCTGTTTTGCAAATACAATTACCCTATCTCATTCTAATTAATATACATATTCAAGCCAACATTAACAAAGCTTGTTCACTATTATATATATATATATATATATATATATATATATAACAACATAATACAACTTTAGAAACATAGTAAAATAAAATAAAATCAAATTCTTCTTCCTACACACAATTAACTCTTTTTTCAAATAAACTATTTCATCCTTTAAATTTTTTTGGTCTTTCTCAACACTTCAACTCTGTTTTACATATTATTAATTATTGTATTATTTTGACTATATTTTTTACTAAACTGCACCTATTTTTCAGTGATTTTTATTGTAAATCTCATCCAACTCCATAACTTTTTTCTTAAGAGCATTTCTTTGTGGAAGTAAATGTGTAAGTAGCTCCTTCTCTTGGCCATTGCAAGGTGGATCAAACCACTAGAAGAAAGAACTGTAACTTTCCTAAATCAATTATTCATTAATATCAGCTATCAACAAACATATAAAGTACAGCTCTCAACTAAAATAATCAAAATAAAAGCTATTAATAATTACCTACCAAGCACCATATATTAATGGTTTATTGAAGGTCAAGATAATTTTAGACATTAATCAAACGTGAGGGTTTAATTGGTAATTATATAAATTTTATATTTTAATTGTAAAAATTAGCAAACTTCATGATTTTTTTTTTACAATTAAACCTGATTTGGGATTTCATATATGACTTCTTTAGTAATGATATGACAGCTGACATGGAATTTCCGTTAAGTATATTAATGGTTTATTGACAATTTGGTCAATTTGAGGCATCAATCAAACGTAAAGGTTTAATTGGTAATTATGTAAACTTCAAGGTATAATTACAAAAACTAGTAAACTTTAGGGGTTTTTTTAGCAATTAACCCTTAATTTAATTAATATAATATATTAACTTATATGAATTCTTTAATTGTTTGAATAATGCAATAAAAATTAATATTTAAATTTAGAATCTTAATTAGTGCAATTCAATAAATATAAAAATTTCAATAACTTATGAAATACATTTAGCTATAAAACAAATAAAATTGATAAGTATGCTAGAACCAAATTATAGAGAGTATTTAGTTTGACTACTTACTTATAACTTTGATATATATATATATATATATATATATATATATATATATATTATCTAGTGAGTCAAATTAAAAATAGGTAGTTCATTGTTTGGTAAAATTATTTAAAAATAACTTTTAAATGGTTTAAGTGTTTAGTTAAAAAGTGTTTGAAAATAATTTAATTAGTTAAATTACTAAAAAAGATATGTAATTAAATATTGTAGTTATTAAAATGAGGATAATGTTGATATTTTTAAAAATTATTAGGACAAAGTAGTCTTTTATTTGGTTAAATAGCAGTTTCAAAGTAAATAGATAAATCATAAGTAAAGTATTCTTATTTATAACTCTTGATCTATTTTAAGTAAATTTTACAATTATAAGACAAACTAAATATTAATCTATTTATACTTTCTATTCATAAGTAAACTAGAAAATTGCATGTATTAATACGTATGATTATTAATATATAAATAATCTTAATTTACATATTTTTTATTTTAATATAAAGAAATTAAATAATATCTTAATTTTTTATTGATTATTTCATATTTTTTATTAATTTTTATCTTTCGAATTTTTTATGAAGATTTCACAATAAAAAAAATAAAAATATAGTACCATAATAAGAATATTGCTTAAAGATATAGTTATTTTTTATATATTTTATTTTTTATTAATTTTTTATCTCTCAAAATTTTTAATAAAGATTTTATAATAAAAATAATAAAATATTACTTAAAGATATAAAATTATTTGAAATTAGTTTAATTATATAATTATTTTTATTATTTTAAATATTAAAATTTTATTAGATATTTAAAAAAAATTAAATAAAAAAAACGCTATATAGTAATGCCATAAATAATGTCACCTTCTTGCTTTATATATATATATATATATATATATATATATATATATATATATATATATAAGTAAAATCAAATATTTTAATGGAAATACAAACAAATATATACGTATAGTCAATTGATGAATAAATGAGCTGTTTATGAATAGTAATTGTGAGTATAAAAATATAAAATTCTCAGAGTACGAAGCATAAAATCCCAAAAGAGAATCTTCCTAAAAAAAAAAAAAATTAGAGGAAAGCTAAGCCCAATTTATATGATTGACATATTTAATTATAATAATCAGGATTATTTAATTTAAGAATATTTTTTATATACTCATTAAAACCTATTTAATAGGCGCGAGATGTATAAAGTCAATGCTAATGTTAATTAATATAAAAGAGAATACATAAGTCAACAAAATAATAGCTCACCGCCTGAAATAATGATTTTAACTGGTGTAGGTAGATCCAGCCGGGGTCGGTTCAGGCCTTGAACCGGACTGAGATTAGTGTGGATTAAATTTTAGATCGATTAGAGTCAATAATTTAAAGTCTGAATTGGACCGGTTATAGGGAGCTGGTGTTGGTCCCCTACCTTAAGCCTTGAATCAGAACCAAACAAGAATCTGTAATTCAAATCATTGGTTTTTGCCAAATTCAAATTAGATTTTTTTAAATGGGTGGGAGCTTTAGAGAGTGCCACTGGACCAAATCAATTTTGAATTGGAACCAAGTCTTCAAAAACTGAAATCGAGATTGCCTTAAACTAGACTAAAATCGAATCATAATTGGCTAAAAATAAGGATGGCAATAAGTCAAATTTTTGCGGGTACTGAAGCTGACCAAACCTTAATAGATCATGTTTGAATAATATATAATTAGATTTGATATGGGTTCGAGTTTGAAGAATAACAATCATGACCGATTTGAGTTAAGTTCAAATTTTACATATTGAATATCCATTACCTGAATCTATTTATATAAATACTTAATTAAATATAAAATATATATATTTTTTATATAATATTTATAAATTTTCATATATTGTATTTTATTTTATATAAAATGAAATTTAAATATTTCATAAGATTATTAAAATTTTAAAATAAAATTGTTAATAAAATATATTTTTTAAATTATTAATTAAAATATATAAAATTAAATATATTTAAATTTTTATTGATAATAATAATCGAATTCCAAAATTCAAATAGCTAGTAATAAATTTTAATGAAAATTTAGATTGATTCAAGTTTTTCATAAGAAGATTAAATTTTATAGAGTAGCTAACTTGGCAATATTATCAGAAAAGGTTAGAGCAAGACATTAAGGGAATATCAGATAGATAGTTTTCCTAGGGAGTGAGAAACCTTATCTTGAAAATTGAATCTTAATTTATTTATTAGAAAAATTATTTAATATTGAATTAATTCTGAATATGTGATTATGTAGAGAAAGAAAAATATAATTTATAAATTTCATTCTAATGTTAGAACACTTGCAATGTTTATTATGATGACACAATCGTATAATAGTTAGCATTCCTATTTTTTAGAAGTCCATGTCTCTATCTATCTTTCTCACCATTTCTTCTTTTCTCTCTCCTTTTTTTCCTTTTGAATTACTTGTTGAGTGATCATAGATGAGTGTTTTCGTTGATAACTCTTACATATTTATATCAATTTAAAATAAATTCTATATATATATATATCTCATCTATCACTATTAATATATTTTGAATGAATAAATTCCCCATTTAAAATAGATTTTGTGCATATATTCTGGATATTATTTTCATGAGCAGTGCCATTTTATTAAATAAAAATTGAACTTTTGAAAAATTTTAATTTTTAAATAAGGGGATAATCATATTTTTATATTTTTTGTAGTTTTTTTTTTTATTTATCTTTTTTGAGAGAGATTAGAGAAATTGAGAACAAAAAGAGGGAGAAGAGAATAAGTGAAAAGAGAGAACAAATGAGAGCAAATATTGCAGAAAGAGCAAGAAGGGATTAAAGGGGAAAATTTTATTAAGGAGAATTTATATATTTAATAGATGAATTTTATCATATATTTTATATCTTTAATTTATTATTAAACAGATTTAGATAATAAAAGCTTCAAATAAAGAGAGAATAGGGAGAGGTAGGAAGAAAAATAAGAGAAGATGAAATGAGTGCATAATAAAAGATGAACATTTTGATCATTTCATATCATATTAATGATAAATTATCTTTAATTTAGATTAAAGGATGTTCTTTTCTCTTTTTTTTTTTAATAAAAAAGGACATTCTCACTAATAGAATGAAAATTGAGAGATTAAATTATTATATAGTTGAGAGATCTTCTTTGTTGTTCGCGTTCCTTGACTTGCATGTCTTCTTCAATAACCGTCGAAAGTCATTTGGCTGGGCGGCGATCCTTGCTGACTACTGCTTCTTGTTTTTAATCAAGTCATGGATTGAGGCTGTTGATTCGTTACAGTTAGGGTTTAGCTCCAACGTTGAGCTTGTCCTGGTGGGCTTATTTGAGTTTATTTGTTTTTAGAATTCTTCTGTTATGGACCCAACCTTTTTTTTTTTTTTTTTTTTTTTTTTTTTTTAATTCAATGAAATATCAATCGTCATATAAAAAAAAATTGTCCTGAAATTTAACTAATAAATTTTGGGCCTTCTAAATAAAAATTATGACCAAAGCAAACCCAAACTCAACTGGCCCAGAGGATGAGTATGTACAGATCTAAACAAAAATATCATATTGAAAACACAGCCCGATATTTTCGCTCCATGGGACCCACAACCACAGAACAGTTGGTTCTATCATTGACCAAAAAATTAAATGATAAAAAATAATTCTAATATTATTATTATTCTTAAATCAAGGATAATTTAATTATTTATTAAAATATAATTATCAAATTTGATTAGAAAAATTAACACTTTAAAATTTTAGAACATATTTATGATAATAAATTTAATTATACCAAGTAAAATTTTATCATTAAATATAATATTTTAATGCACAACGTGTTTTTAAATTCGATAATAATAAAATTCAGGAAATAAACTTATAAAATTTAAAGTAGGTTAAAGCAGGTAATACTATGTAATTAGGAGAAAACATTACACAATCTATCACACAATACATCACGAAAAACAGCTCCAAAATGCAATTTCCTACTTTCTAACATTATTTCCAACTCCAATTTTGAGTGGTTAAGTCTCCATGTTCTCCAATTTTATTTAATTGTGCTAATTTCAATAATTTTAATATTTAAATTGGAGTTTGGCCTAAATTATTTAAATTAAATATGTTGGATGATTTCTAAAATTAATTAAAGCTATAGTTGTTAAGATGCGCTGGATTGCATAAATGTTGAGTAAATTTAAGTTTTGGTTAAGGTTTAAGATATATTTAACATTTGATTAATGTCTTGGATGCATTAGAATGATATTTTGACAACTATACCTTTGCTTGGAGTTAATTATGGATATGATATCAATTAGGTTCCTATACTTTGGAGAATGTAGACAGAGGATGAGACGATTGCTTGTAGGCCATAAAAGGGCATTGAGTTTGTGTTTTGTAGCTCACATAGGGCTTTGCATATTTATATATGGCTATTGTATTTACTTTTGCAGGGAAAAATGTTCTAATTGCAGAGCTGAATTTAGCAGAATTATGGGAGTCCTTTCACTTTCTTAAGCAGTTTCCTTAACAATTCTTTCATGGTTTTCTTTAGTTTATATATGTGTGTGAGAGAGAAAAAATATTGGGTAATGCGTATTGCATCTTTATTATTATTATTCTGGCACGCTAATGCATTCTGTTTATTAACTATGTATTAGTTAATATTAATTAGAGGCGCAAATTAATATGATATGTTATATATTTATTTAATGGATCATATAATTGTTATTTATTATTTATTGTCTCTATTAGCTATCTTGTACTACATGAAATGTTAAATATAGAGCTTTTCATTATGAAAATAAAATGAGATATAATTAAAATAAATAAAGAGGAAAGATACTAGAGCTTGAGGGAATAATTAATTTAGTGTATTCTCCTATCCTTGGATAAAACAAAGTAGAAATATTAGGCCTTGTTTGATTCAAATGAGCTACTTTCTGGGAGCTCTATTTCTCAGAAAGTAAATTACGTAAGTACCTTATTTCTAAGTAACTTTCTGGAAAGTGGAGAAAAAATTGTGTTTCACTTATGAGGAAGTGAACACTTACTCCTAACCAACAAATCAATTTTTTGCATTTTCTAGAAACTTGAAGTTCCCTAATTCACTAACTCCTAACCAAATAAGGCCTTAGTGTGTACTCTGTCTCATAGGGGGCCTGCTAGGGAATGATTTGATGTATATTTCATAGGTGCTCAATCAAGGATTAATAGCTGGGAATGATATGATGTATACTTGTAATACCCCAATTTTTAGAAAAAAAATTAAATTTGGTTGTCATTAGAAATAGAAATAAAATTTATAAAGTTTTGGAAAGAAAAATTTAATTTGAACTTGGATTTGAAAGAAAAGTTTTAAAAGTTTTGGAGTAAAAAATAGGATTTTCGGAAAATTCAAGGACCAAAAGAGATATTTTTCTTTTAATGGGAAGCTGGCAGCTAAGGGTCACATGATGAACTTCTCTAGTAGTTTAAAAAAAAAAAAAGAAATAAATAAATTATGAGCTTTTGGGTGGAAAATTAACTTTTGGAAAGTTGAAGAACCAAAATGAAATATGTTTAAAAAGGACTAGACAGCTGGCTCATTTTCTTCTCCAGCCTACGTGACTTTTAGACAACAGCAGGTTCTATTAAAAAAAAAAAAGGAAATGGAGAGTAGAAGAATCGGGAAAGAGGAAGAAAAGGGGAAGAAAGGAAAAGAAAGAAAGAAAGAAAGAAAGAAGCAGAAGAAGAGAAGGGAAGAGGGAGGAAAGATGGCTGGATTTTTAGAGTTTCTCTAGCACGAAAGGACACCAACAAGGGGAAAAGAGAGAGAGTGGTCTAAAAAGCAAGAAATTTGAGAGATAAATGGAGAAGATGATGAATACGAGCAAAAACAGAGGTTGAGCAGGGGCAGTAAATTTGTCTTCCTTCCAGGTGAGTTTAGTGCATTTTCACTATTTAGTTTTAGAAATATTTGAGGTCTATATGTGTAAAAGTTATGGTTAAAATTTAGTAATTTTTTAACGGTTGGATTTGGAGAAATAAATTGTTGAACATAGGCTGTCTGTATTTAGAATTTTGAATTTTGACTACTGAAATTTGAGGAAAATAAATAGTTAGGATGCTTAGAAAATTATGAAATTTGATGGAGATGACCTTTAAGACATTGAGGCTGTTGTGCTAAAATTTAATGAATTTTGGACTTGTGGTGTATGAGACATAAATTATTTTATATAAGTTATCTGAGTATGAATTATTTCTGAAAAATTCAAAATTTGAATGATTGGATAGATAATTTGATATCTCATAATGTAGATGCAATTTGATGCTAAAAACGGTATAGATGTTGTGTATAAATGTCTTCAATATATTCAATATATGGTTAAAATTTGGAATTTATTTGACTATTGAAATATTTTATATAAATTTGAATGTACAGAGTGTTAAATTGGGTATTAAGGATTGGGTTAAGTTGAGTAAGTTATTTTGTTGGAACTAAAATTATTTTGAGATGACATATGAAGTTGTTCAATTATTAAGTGATTGTAGAATATTTTTGAGAAATAATTATATATGTTTAGTTAGATTTTAGTGATATGAACATATTTTGAATATTTGGGTATAAAATGGTAGTATGTATGATTCCTATGGGTCTTTTAAATTTTATATACTTGGTTGAGAATGGAAAATTTATATTTGTGAATGGTTAAGTTTGGGATGAATGTGAGTATTAGTAGTTGGAAAAATGATTTGATGTTGTTGTTACCAATTATAATTGAAGGAAATAAAGAGCATTAAAATGGAAATTTGAGTTTATGGAGGAAGTGGTCGTGAAATTGTGATTTTAGTTACGCAAATTAATATGTTGATATAATTTTGGAGTTGTGGATTTGAGTTTTGTGTTATGTCTAATTTGAAGAGGAGATATTGTCGAATTTTCATTAGATTATTAATATAAAAAGTGAAGCATATGGTTGATTTTGATTATTGGATTATTGATTTTCTAGGAGGAGCTTTTGAGTATGGTTTTATATGGATGGAGATATGATATTTGTGAGTTGGTACTTGTAGTCAAGTGAGTGGTATTTTATAATATATAGCATAAATTTGCTTCTTAATTGATTCTTGTTCCTTCAAAAGTTGTGATTTACTTCTGATATCATTTGCTATATTCTAATAATTTGATTTCTCATTTTGATTCAATTTGATTCTTTTATGTAATTGTTCATTATTATTCAGATCTTATTTCATGCACATTAACAAATCTAAAAAGAGAGTTAAGAGATTATGAGAATGGATATGGTAATGAGATTAGTAGCACATTATGGAGCGCTAGCAGCAAAATTTAGTAAATATGATTTAATATTTTAGAATTACGAGAAATATTATGATATTGTGGATTAGCATGATGATTGATTGTTTATTTAGCTGCTTTGGGTAGCAATGAATTTTTATTCAGCATAATTATGTTATTGGAGATTGTGAGTTTGAGGGTCTATGGTTTTGACAACTATGATATGCCTTAGTATCACTATGGGTTATTGAATTGTATTTAGCATATTTGCTCCCACTAGAAGGATGCCAGTAGTTTAATTATTGCAGTAGGAAAGGACTGACCATAGAGAGGTGGAGCCGCCACTGCGAGATTAACATAGTATGGATATGATTTTGATATTTATTTTGATACCTTGGCATATCCTTGAATGTCAAGAGCCATTTATCGATATTTTTACATATGTGAGGAATGATTGGAGACTAGGAAGAATTTAATTTGAGATCGATATCGAAATTTTAGAATTTGTGTAGCATGCATGTTAAAATTTATTATCTGCATTATTTAGCTTATTCTAAAAAAATTTTATTATTGAACTTATATGTTTAGCTTCTTATTCTCTAGTTCCCTTTGTTGCATGATATGTATTGTAAATGCTAACTCACTGAACTTTTCCTCAGAAGCTCACCTTCATAACTCACAAGTTTTGCAGGTGATGTAAGGTGAATGTTGATTATCAGTTTGAGGTTTTAGATGCTCCGATTAGCTAGACACCATGGTCCTGAAAAAGCAAAGAAAGAATGATGTTCATTAGGAATAAAGGTGTTATAATACTCCCAATAATCAAAGGTTAAACTAAAATAAATATTTAAAAAAAATCATAAAATAAGAGTACAGTTTTATATCTACTTTCATGTTAGGGGTGACTAGATGAATTGTTATGCTTTACTAGGATCACGTATATAATTATAAAGATTAGTTATAGGTGTAATTGGATTATTCAATATCTAACTTTGTGAATCATACTCATTCTTAATCACTTGATGATCCTTGCTTCCTTTGTCTAGTAATAGATTTTTATTTAAATTTTTAAGTAAAATTATTATTCAATTCTTAGATTTTCACAGTGTAGCTATAGATTCTCTCATTGATGTCTGGTCTTGTCCCACCTTTTTTTCACAGATGATCTCTTGCTTTTATAGAGGCTAAGGTGGAGCAAATCCGTGTGATTAAGTTGTGGTTAGACTGTTTTGGATCCGCTTTGTGTCTGAAGGTCAATCTAAACAAATTGTAAATCTTACTTTATGAATGTGGGGTTGAATTAGAGGTAAAAGATTTACGGTCTTATGGGTAAGAAGATTACTGATGAAATTGGGACTTACTTTGGGGTATCCCATGATCTAGGGTGGGGTTAACAAACATGTGTTTAATCCTTTGTTTAGTACGGTGGACAATTATCAGGTAGGTTGGAAAATGAATATACTTTTGTATGCTTGTAGAGTGACATTGGCTAAATCTATTCTTTCCTAATCATCTTATGCAATCTCTATAACTTACTTGAGTTGTGTTTAATGAATTTGATATGAAAGTTTGTAGTTTTATATTTATTTTAATAATATATAAATAATTATATATATGTGTGTGTATATATGTCAATTTACAATATTTTCATATATTATATTACATTGTTATATATATATATATATATATATATATATATATATATATATATATATATATATATATATATATAAAAGTATGAATATGGATGCAAATTATTATTAAAATAAAACTTCAAGAGCTAAATTGTTTTCGGACTAAAAATAGAGTTAAAAGTATTTTTGTATTTTTGCTAAATTCAGTAAGGAATTAATCATAATTCTAATGGAAGGGATTAATTGTAGGTTTATTAAATATCAAGGACTAAATTGCATGATTTTAAAACTATAGGGACTAATTTGTAGATTTAACTAAATTTTAGGACTAAATTGCCAATAAAATAAAATCTGAGGGACTAAATTATTTTTATATTGAAAACAAAGTTAAGGACATTTTGGCCTTTTTTGCTAGAATTAATGGTAATTAACAAAAATTCTAACAGCAGTGATTAAGTTATAGGTTTTGTCAAATTTTGGAGGCTAAATTGCTTAATTTTGAAAATAAAGAGACTAAATTATAAGGTTTATTAAATCTCAGGGGCTAAATTATAGTTTACCCTTTTGAAAAAAAATTACATTTAAGTTTAAATTCAGTTAATATTATATGTTAATAAAATAACACAGAAATGATAAAAAAAAGTAAAAGTAATTCTTAGATTAATAAACATTTTACTTATATAATTAAAGCAAATTAAAATTAATATTTTAATTTAAATAATTAATAATATAATATTTATAATACTATAATAATATTATATCATATATAAAAATTAATAAAAAAATTATATATAAAAAAATTAAGGGTTAATAATATTTCATTCCGAGATTTGATAAAATCTATAATTTAGTTCCTATATTTTCAAAAAAAATCAAATTAGTTCCTAAAGTTTGGCAAAACTTATAATTTAATCATTCAGTTTAAATTTTCATCTAATTTGCTATTAATTTTAGTAAAAATAACTAAAATGCCTTTAACTCCATACATTTTCTAACTTAAAGAAATTAATCTATGAGGTTTTGTATTATAACCAAAATAGTTTAAATCAAGACACTGCTTTATTTGTAAAATTTAAATTAAAGGATTATAATACAAAACATTAGGGACTTAATCATTTCAGTTAGAAAATATAGATTAAAGAGTTTTGGTCATTTTTACTATAATTAATGGTCAATTAGATGAAAAATTAGATAGAGGGACAAAATTATAGATTTTGTCAAATTTTAAGAACAAAAATATTTAATTTTAAAAATATGAGAACTAAATTATAGATTTTATTAAGTTTCAGAGACTAAATTATCATTTACTCAAAAATTAATTTACGAGTCTATATAACAAGTATAATAACATGTCATGCGCGTTACAGACAAAACTAACAAAACTAGTAAACAGACAAAACTAACAAAACTAGTAATAATAAAAAGAGCATAACATTGGTTTTCCTAATTAACATCTCTCAATCGAGGCCATGATCGTTTCTGCTGCAATTCAGCAATTTTAAACCTACGATCCAATTAAAAAAAAAAAAAAAGTAAAACCTACAATACAAATAATAAACAATAAATTAAGTGTCAATTGAGCAAAAAGAGCGACTAAAGGAAAAAGAAATCTATTAACAAAAAATAATTAAAATAAAATTTTAACTGAAACAAAATTATAATTTTTCATGTAAAAAAAGCAATTTCTCAAAAGAAAATTGAAAAAAAAAAAATTTAATATGCGAGTAGTGTGTACACACAATCATTTTTCTAATTGAATAACCATGAAGAAAAACAATTATTGTGTATTTTACTCACTTAATTTTTCTATTTTTTTCTCTTGTCGAATTTCGCTGTGAAATCTCAATAACCAAACATACTATGTAATGAAAATTTGACCAAAGGAAAGAATTATAAAGAATATAATTACCAATATTTGTCAACATAGGTAAATAAATGCAAATATCTACAAATCAAAATTTATAAAGACTGATGATAAGTCATTAAAGCCAATGACGATAAGTCATTAAAGCCAATCAAAATGTATAAATTTTTCCTAGCACAAAAATTTATGAATAGCCATTTAAACGTACCTCTGCAATAGTTATTCCTGGAAACCCGAATTCTCAAAAGGCTTATCGCACAACATTAATTCCTTAACATCTTCATCCTCATAATATATTAGACGAAGTCCACAATTCTTCACCTCTAACTGGTTAGAAAAAAATGATGCCTTAAGTTGATTACATCCTTCCAACTGATCTAGACAAGTTATGGAGCTAGGAGGAACAAAGCTGACCCAAAGTTGATCAGAAGTGATGCATAAATCTTGAGCAATTTCCATCGTAGAGCGACCTAGAAACAAACTCTGTTCCGACGGCAAATTGTATGCATGCAAGTCACAGACAACAGTACAAGTATCCACTGAAGGAGGCTGATCATGCTGGAATCTAAAAACTCCAGATAAAGAGAATCCTCCCCATCCGTAATTCAACCAATAAGGAGGTAGCTGCACTTCTAATGAAGACCCCGAGCCTTGATTGTTGAACCACACAGGAACTTCACTTGAGGCTAAACACAATGATATAAGGGTGTTTGCACTAGAGAGTCCCTGAGCCAAAATTATTACTTAACAATTAACATGTGTAGCTTTGGAGCAATATTCTAAGGGAAAATAAAACTTTTTTGGTGGATGCATGTGTAATTGGATAGTTATTTAGTAGTTGAGTTGGAATGCACAAATTCTAAGGTTCTTTGGCAAGAAGCCAGAATGCACATAATGAAATTTGCTGTGAGCCACAAAGATAACATAAAAAAAGAACAAATAAATGATACAA